>NC_133333.1:234970342-235117024 GCF_042186555.1 Aquarana catesbeiana | reverse complement strand
ATCTATTTTGGGGTGTCATTTTTGGTACGTACATGCTATGTGTTAGAAATATTGTATAAATGGACAACTTTGTGTTAAAAAAAAAAAAAATACGTTTTAACCACTTCCCGCCCGCCGACTGTCATACAACGTCCTTGACTTTGTGCGGGGATATCTGAATAAAGCCTGCAGCCACAGGCATCATTCAGATATCAGCTTTTTCAGCCGGCGATTCCCTACACCATAAGAACGATCATAGCGGCTGTTCCACTGCTTGATCGTTCTTACGGGAGGCGAGAGGGGATGTCCCCCCTCCCGCCGCACTCCGCTGCTTCTACCGACTCACCGCTACGATCGAAGCCAGGATCGTTTTTTTTTTTTTTTTTTTTTTTTATTTCAGGCTTCCCAGCCTAGAGGTGAGATGTGGGGTCTTATTGACCCCATATCTCATTGTAAAGAGGACCTGTCATGCCATATTCCAATTACAAGGGATATTTACATTCCTTGTAATAGGAATAAAAGTGGTCAAAATTTTTTTTTTTGTAAAAAAGCATCAAACAAAAATAAATAAAGTAAAATGAACAATAAAAAAAAAAAAAAAAAAATTTAAAGCACCCCTGTCCCTGTGTGCTTGCATGCAGAAGCGAACGCATATATAAGTCCCGCCCACATATGAAAACGGTGTTCAAACCACACATGTGAGGTATCACTGCGATCGGTAGAGCGAGCGCAAAAATTTTGGCCCTAGACCTCCTCTGTAACTCAAAACATGTAACCAGTAAAAAAATTTTAAAGCGTCGCCTATGGGGATTTTTGAGTAGCAAAGTTTGGCGCCATTCCACAAGCGCGTGCAATTTTGAAAGGTGACATGTTGGGTATCTATTTACTCAGCGTAACTTCATCTTTCACATTATGCAAAAACATTGGGCTAAATTTACTGTTTTGGTTTTTGTAAAGCGCAAAAGTTTTTTTTTCCAAAAAAAAGCGTTAAAAAAATTGCTGCGCAAATACCGTGTGAGATAAAAAGTTGCAACGACCGCCATTGTATTCTCTAGGGTCTTTGCTAAAAAAAAACATATATAATGTTTTGGGGTTCTATGTAATTTTCTAGCTAATAAATGATGATTTTTACATGTAGGAGAGAAATGTCAGAATTGGCCTGGGCACTCCAGAACGCCTGAAGGTGCTCCCCTGCATGTTGGGCCTCTGTATGTGGCCATGCTGTGTAAAAGTCTCACACATGTGGTATCGTCGTACTCGGGAGTAATAGCAGAATGTGTTTTGGGGTGTAATTTGTGGTATGCATATGTGGAGTGTAAGAAATAACCTGCTAATATGACAATTTTGTGAAAAAAAAAAAAAGTAAAAAAAAAAAAAAACTTGATTTGCAAAGAATTGTGGGAAAAAATGACAACTTCAAAAAAACTCACCATGCATCTTTCTAAATACCTTGAAATGTCTTCTTTCCAAAAAGGGGTCATTTGGGGGGTATTTGTACTTTTCTGGAATGTTAGGGTCTCAAGAAATTAGATAGACCGTCAGTACTTCAGGTGTGATCAATTTTCAGATATTGGCACCATAGCTTGTGGACGCTATAACTTTCACAAAGACCAAATAATATCCACCGATTTGGGTTATTTTTACCAAAGATATGTAGCGGTATAAATTTTGGCCAAAATATATGAAGAAAAATTACTAATTTGCAAAATTTTATAACAGAAATGAAGAAAAATTTATTTTTTTACAGAATTTTCGGTCTTTTTTCTTTTATAGCGCAAAAAATAAAGAACCCAGTGGTGATTAAATACCACCAAAATAAAGCTCTATTTGTGTGAAAAAAAGGACAAAAATTTCATATGGGTACAGTGTTGCATGACTGAGTTATTGTCATTCAAAATGTGAGAGCACCAAAAGCTGAAAATTGGTCTGGTTAGGAAGGGGGTTTAAAGGAGTTGTAAAGGTAAAAATTTTTTCACCTTAATGCATTCTATGCATTAAGGTGAAAAAACTTTTGACAGTACCGCCGCCCCAGCCCCCCCCGTTTTACTTACCTGACGCCTCGAATCTTCGCTCCTCGTCCTCGTCAGCTTCATTGCAGCTCAGCCTGGTCGCTGATTGGCTGCAGTGGATGGATTGAAAGCAGCGCAGCCATTGGCTCGCGCTGCTGTCAATCACATCCGATGACGCGGCGCGCCGGGGGGCGGGGCCGAGTGATACAGCGAGCGGCTATAGCCGCCGGCTGTATCACGGGAGCGCGCCCGCAAGCACTCACCACCGTGCGAGGGAGCTCGCATGAAGGTGGTAAATGCTTGCGGGGAGGAGCTGAAACAGCCGCCGAGGGACCCCAGAAGACCAGGTTCGGGGCCACTCTGTGCAGAACGAGCTGCACAGTGAAGGTAAGTATAACATGTTTGTTATTTTAAAAAAAAAAAAAAAACATCTTTACAACCCCTTTAAGTGCCCAGTGGTCAAGTGGTTAAACACCACGGCCTACCTGAGCATTGTTGCTGATCATGTCTATTCCTTTATGACTACAGTGTACCCATCTTCTGATGGCTCCTTCCAGCAGGGATAATGCACCATGTCACAAAGCTCAGATCAACTCACCACTAGTTTCTTGAACATGACAATGAGGTCACTGTACTCCAATGGCCTCCACAGTCACCAGATCCCAATCCAATAGAGCACCTTTGGGATGTGGTGGGAGAGGAGATTTGCATCATATATGTACAGCTGACAAATCTGCAGCAACTGTGTGATGCCATCATGTCACTATGGACCAAAATCTCTGAGGAATGTTTCCAACACCTTGTTGAATCTATGCTACGAAGCGTTAAGGCAGTTTTGAAGGTAAAAGGAGGTCCAACCCAGTACTAGCAAGGTGTATCTAAGTGGCCAGGGAGTGTATGTCCACGCTGTGTGTTAAAAATAGGTTATTAAATTGACGGCAACCGTGATAACATTACAGGTCAGACCCCTTTCCAACATGTTTTTGCGTAAATAATCATCAGCAGGGGAATAGAAGCATCATACTTCTGTTCCCCTGATGACGTGCAACACATCAGGAGGGGCTTGACTTGTAACACCATCAGGCCCGCCGAAGCAGCATTTGTATTGTGTGTTGACTTGATATTAAAAATTGTAAGTATCTGTCTCTATTTTAAAGAAATGCTGTAGTACCAGTTTTACACTGAGCGACCTCTATTCCTTTCCCCAATATGTTTTTTTAATGATCTCTGGTCTGGCATAACTATGTGAGATTCACGGTTTCATAATGTTTAATTTGTGTTCTTCTACATTTGTTTTTGGACACATTTAGACCCGGTTCACACTACCGCGACTAGGGCTCAGACTTGTCAGACCTCAAGCCGCTTGACATCAGAAATTCCATTATAGTTAATGAGAGCTGTCTTAATGTACACTACTGAAGTCGCTCCGACTTCAGAAAAGGTTCCTGCACTACTTCAAAGTGACTTGTACCCATAGATTTCAATGGAAGTCGCCTCCAAGTCGGATCTCCCACCTATATTGAAGCGACTTTACAGGAAAAGAAAATAGTTTAGCCAGGCAAACCCTGCCCTCCCAGAGAGCTGATTATTCTGTGATTGGCCAAAGTCGCTTGTCCTGGAGGCAACTTTAAGTCACGTTGTAAGTTGTTCAAAGTCGCCTTGCAAAGTTGCGCTGTAAGTCATGTTGCCCCTGTGTGAACCAAGCCTTATACATTTGTTTGGATGTGCACTTATTTTGTGTATACAATTTGTATATCATCATTTATTCAGGGGAGTGCAGCTCTTGACACAATCTTTACAAGAAAACACACATTTTTATTTTTATTTTATTACATAATTTTCCCAAAAATTGTGACAAATTACAACTTAAAAAAAACTCACCCTGCCTCCTATTAAATACCGTGGACTGTCTACTTAGCTTTCACAGACTAAATATACACTGATTTGGGTTATTTTTAACCAAAGAAATGGAGCAGATCAAATTTTGGCCTAAATTTAAAAGAAAGATTACTTATTTGCAAAATCTTATAACAAAGAAAAAAAATTTTTAACCAAATTTTATTTTTTTTCATTCATATAGCAAAAAAACACAAACAAAAAAACCCCATTGGTCATAAAATGACACCAAAAGAAAGCTGTTAAAAGAAAAAAGTTTAATTTGGGTACAGCATTGCATTACTGAGTAATTGTCATGCAAGGTGTGACAGCAGTGAAATCTTAAAATTGGCCTTGGCAGGAAGCGGGTGAATGTGTCCAGTATTCAAGTGGTTACACACACGAGCATCATCCACCAATAAGGTGACCACTTTCTTAAAGCGTAGCTCCACCCAATTGGTGATGGTCCACTTTAAGGTCTCCTTCCCCCTCCTCTTTACATAATGGAACTTTTATTTAGCGGGGCAGGTACCTGGTTTTGACAGGGACCCCCCTCCCACCGCCTAGGTGTTCCAAGCAGAAGCTCTCCTACCCCCTCCCTCCTCGCTGTCTCCTTGGGACAAGTCACAAGTTCCAGAGGACTGCAGGACCATTCACAAAGTGCAGCACAGCAGGCACCTGGCTGTGAAGGCACAAGCGGTCACAGCCAGGTGCCCAGTTTAGGCCCCGGTACCAGAACACTGATGGAAAGAACAGCTCAGGTAAGCACATTACTGGGAGAGGTGAGTGTGTTTATTAAAAGTCAGCAGCTACAAGTTTTGTAGCTGCTGACTTTTAATAAACACAAATTTGACTGGAGCTCCTCTTTAAAGTGTAAGTTCACCTTACAGTTTTCTGTAAAAGGTGAATTTACCCTTTAAACTGGGGCACTGCCAGATCCACAGTGGAATCAAACCACTTTATAACAAAGTCCTCTTCAGATACAATGCTAATAACCTATCAGGGTGTTCATTTCTGTAAAGGAAGACTTTGAACAACAGGTACACCAGAAAGGGCCATCATGCCTCAACTTTTGCTTGTAACCGTCAGCCTTGCAATGTCTCATGGGACTTTTAGTTCTGCAACAGCTGGAGGGCCACAGGTTGAGAACCTATGGTCTAAATGAAACAAACAATCTGGCAACAGCATTGGTAGAAGCAACAGGCTGATCATCTCGTTCCAGAGTGGTGATCAATAAAAGCCAAAATGGTCTCCTTTTGTTCGGGAGGAATGGCAGAAGATGGAGACTCCTAAAAGGCAAGGTCAGCCAATGACTGGAGCGTCTCACCAGCTGCCAAGGCCACAGCCAGATCAGATATAAAAATCTACGAAGGTATGGGAGTGAGCTTGTGACCTCTGGTCAAGTTCAGCAAATACCTGATTGTGCCATAAAGTCTTGTAGTAAAAAAGCCTCAGCTGAGTGGGCAGAAGCTCTGGCCACACCCAACAGAGCAAATGAAGACTCCAAAGATGGGATAGATGGGCAACATGATTCCAGGCTGCACTGGTAGGCATGCTGCATACAGCATGAGAACTGTTAGGAATTATAGGCAAGATGGTCTGGGTTCAGTCTACTATGTCTAAAATCAGACATACAGAGGTTGATTTACTAAAAATGGAGTACAAAATCTGGTGCAGCTGTGCATGGTAGCCAATCCACTTCTAACTTCAGCTTTTGCAATTAAGCTTTGTCCAAAAAAACAACAACATTTGTTTCACAGCTGCACAAGATTTTGCACTCTCCAGTTTTAGTAAAACAACCCGTAGCGGTAAAGGAATCTAAGGCACATGGTACGAGGCAAGACTCCAGATATTGTTAAGACCCAGATAGCTGGTAGCAGCAGGTGAGGGCCAGATATCTGGAGGTGACAAGTCACTGCAGGTGGGCAGTAAAGGTTTTCTTGACAACATATGACAGAAAAGAGTTTGAGCGACACGCCATCCAGAGCATGACATCAGCGCTCAGCCCCAGAGTGTTAATTCCTTCCACAGCGTAAGCCATTGGGAATGCTGGAATTGAAAGGCACCCAGCATGACCAGCCCACCAGCAAAATGAGTGTTTTCAGACATGTCAAGGCTAGCGGTTCGGGACCTGGAGAACTAACTTTTACCAGAGTGGTGTATGGAAAACGCCGTACTTGGAGCTCGGTGCCTGAAGGTCACTTCCAGGTTAGTCCTGCAAAGTTCAGTCCAGCATGACCTAAATGTAGGACTACAAAACCAAAAAGACAGGAGGAGGACATCTGTGCCAGACAGCTGCTTTTAAGCGACCAGCTCTAGCAGGATGTAAAGCAGAGTCTTGATTAAAGAAGAAAAAAAAAAAAAAAAAAAAAAAAAAAAAAGCGTGCTAGCAAAAATAGATTGGTCTTTTAGAAAGCAAAGCTAAAGAAATATCCTTTCTCCATGGACAGTAGCAAAAAACTGAGCCATGTTGGTAGGAGGAGGGGGATACTGGGCTGGCTTACAGTTTTTGTTTGCCAGTAATTCAAGCCTTATGCAGACGGCAGTATAACCCGTAGTTAAATTCCTGTGCCCCTCAATGACAAAAAATAAATGAATGTTTTTCACCCTTTTGGATTCTGTTCCTAAAAAAAAAAAAAAAAAAAAAAAAAAAAAAAACCCAGAACAGCATGACGGATTATCGCAGTACCACAGAGGAACACAAACATATATTATTAGAAATTTATTACAAAAATTCATAAATATATGCACTATAAAAACATTAGAATGCGGTCTAAAGGTTCAACGGCATAGGATACAGTATATATAACAACAAGATGGCTGTAACCTATGCCGCTGAACCTTTAGACCGCATTCTAATGTTTTTATAGTGCATATATTTATGAATTTTTGTAATAAATTTCTAATATATGTTTGTGTTCCTCTGTGGTACTGCGATAATCCGTCATGCTGTTCTGGTTTTTTTTTATACTTTATCTAGGATTTAGCTTTTGGTTACAATTTTACTTTGAATTCTTTGTTCCATATTGGTGCTGCTGATTTCCTGCAGCATCTTTCAATCACTTCCCGACTACATTTACTCCAGCGGTGACTGCATGGCATTTTTCAGTAGTGCATTTCTGATGGTGATAACAGTGGATCATGCAGACAGGGTTAAGATGATGGGGTACAAAGAGTTCTGTAATTGGACAAGGTGAAGACTGATGTCACCGCCCCTAGACCTTGTCTAATCAGAGAATGCTTTGTATTCATTAGGATGATAAAACATGCTCTCTGAATGGCGCCTGTGGTGGGAGGACTCCTGCATTTCCTAAGCAGCTGCTCGGCACAGGATCCGGGAAGCTAGCGGCAGTCAGTGAAGTCGCAATGTCTACTGCAGCGATTTCCACCTTACCATAGGAATTGGCCAGGTATGAAACATATATTTACATTGATACAAGCAGGTCCAATGTAACTGAAAAAATAAAGATACCTGAAACTCCGCTTTAATAAGGAGCTGCATTAATTTGTGTCTTATGTCTGCCTGGAGTTCAGACTTAAAGGATAAGGTCACCTTCTGGAACATGCAACATGTTCCCAACCTGCAGCCGCATAGCAATCCCAGCACTATGTGATAGCTAGTACAGGGAACTCCTCCCCGTACTGCTGTCACTTTTTGAAATGAGAGAGAAAGTGAGGGGCTCCGCCCACAGCATTCATTCACAGAGATTTGTGAATGGATGAACTACCAACAGCCATAAGTGCTGTGGTAGTTCATTGCGTCTGTCAGTGTGAAAAGCTGCTTGTCCCTACGATGTACAGTCAGAAAGCTCACACTGACAGTCTGCAGGAGACCTGCATGGCTCCAGCAATCTGCTGATCGCTTGTGCAATGCTTTGCAGGCTCAAAAAAAAAAAAAAAAAAAAAAAAAAAAAAAAAAAAAGAATAGTAAAAAAATAAAATTAGTAAAAAAAGAATGCATTTCTTTTTTTTTTTTAAATTGAACGTAAGCCTTTGACTCTGCTCTCTCACATCAGTCCCTGTGCGCTCTCTACCTGTATGCCTAGTTTGTTACAGGTAGAGTGGATAAAACACAGCACCAGCTCTCACAAAATACGTGCCCAAATACTTAGAATGCAGATGATTTACAGGGCAGCTAATGTAGGAGGAGGGCAGGGAAAAGCTTCATGTTTTGAGCCATAACTTCCTTGCTGCACGCAGGGGAAGAGCGGCCACAGGACAATATCTTCAAATGAATGCACACCTGCCAGGTACTTTGGTGAACATACTACTACACAGAGCAAAACAGGGAAAAGGTTTCAACAATTGTATAGAACATAAAAGGCAAGGGGTAAAATCAACTGCTAATGACTGGTTAGGGACACCATTCTAAAATGTTTTGGACCTTGTCCAGAAAAATAATCACATGGCTCCTGAGAAATGTTATTGCAACAAACTGTTAAAGCAGAACTAAAGCTTCTTATCCTTTACAGACAAGGAAGCTGCCCTCAGTCTCAGTTTATTCTGCAGTTGTCATGCTCCTGCACATATGATCAGTTGTGACACCAGCCGTTTGATGGTTTGACAGTTCGGCTGAGTGCATATGCTACTGTGACCATTCTCGTTTCTGGTATGCCTTGAAGGTACAGTGCCTTGAAAAAGTATTCATACCCGTTGAAAGTTTCCACATTTTGTCATGTTACAACCAAAAGTGTACAGTGCCTTGCAAAAGTGTTCACCCCCCTTGGCATTTTACCTATTTTGTTACATTACAGCCTTTAGTTCAATGTTTTAATCTGAATTATATGTGATGATCAGAACACAATAGTCTAAGTTGAAGTAAAATTAGAAAAATATATACATAAAAGATTGTAAGCACTAACGAGCAGGGCCCTCTGATTCCTCCTGTATTGATTTGTATTGTAAGTGTACTGTCTGCCCTAATGTTGTAAAGTGCTGTGCAAACTGTTGGCGCTATATAAATCCTGTTTAATAAAACAATTTTTCAGAAATAAAAAACTGATCATTGTCATGTGCGTATGTATTCACCCCCTTTGTTATGAAACCCATAAAAAGCTCTGGTGCAACCAATTACCTTCAGAAGTCACATAATTGGTGAAATGATGTCCACCTGTGTGCAATCTAAGTGTCACATGATCTGTCATTACATATACACACCTTTTTGAAAGGCCCCAGAGGCTGCAACACCTAAGCAAGAGGCACCACTAACCAAACACTGCCATGAAGACCAAGGAACTCTTCAAACAAGGGACAATGTTGTTGAGAAGTACATGTCAGGGTTAGGTTATAAAAAGAATATCCAAATCTTTGATGATCCCTAGGAGCACCATCAAATCTATCATAACCAAATGGAAAGAACATGGCACAACAGCCAACCTGCCAAGAGACAGCCGCACACCAAAACTCATGGACCGGGCAAGGAGGGCATTAATCAGAGAGGCGGCACAGAGACCTAAGGTAACCTTGGAGGAGCTGCAGAGTTCCACAGCAGAGACTGGAGTATCTGTACATAGGATGACAATAAGCCGTACGCTCCATAGAGTTGGGCTTTATGGCAGAGTGGCCAGAAGAAAGCAATTACTTTCAGCAAAAAACAAAATGGCACGCAAAAAGGCATGTGGGAGACTCCCAAAATGTATGGAGGAAGGTGCTCTGGTCTGATGAGACTAAAAATTGACAGTTACTTACCGATAACTGTTTTTCTAGGATATCTTCCAGGACGGCACACCTGAGAGATGAGAGGCTCCTCCCTACAGGAAACACAATCAATCGACAGCTGTTTTAAGTCCCCACCCTTCCCCTTGATCCTCAGTTTGTAGAGAAGTAACTCCTGAACCTGGTTCACAAGGGAAATCATTCCTCATAGGTACTCACCTTCTAGTGTTCTACCATTTTTCCCTCCTCCAACGGGCGGGAAGTAGGCCTGCCGTCCTGGAAGATATCCTAGAAAAACAGTTATCGGTAAGTAACTGTCAATTTTCTCTAGTCATCTTCCAGGACGGCACACCTGAGAGGATAATCAAGTACCTCAGGCCTACCTTAGGGTGGGACCACTGCAAGACCCTCTTGGCGAACCTTGGTTCTGCAGTGAGTTTTACCTCCACTCCATATGTTTGATGAAGGTATTATAGCTGGATCATGCAGCTGGTCTGCATGTCTACTCCACCGATGTCCCTGCCTTCTCTGCTTCGGATGCAGGACCTAGGTGGAGTGGGCTCTTAAAGATGGAATCAGAAAACATGTTAAACTTGTAGGTTATCAATGTTGCCTGTCTCACACATCTAACAACCCTTGCCTATTGTGCCTGTAGGTGCTACTTAAAACCCTTAAAGGTTAATCAGAGACCTGTGTTGTAAGACAAGGACACTAATTGATCACTAAGAGGGCCTGTCTAACACTACCCTGATCAGGGAATTAAAACTGCAAAAAAAGGTGGGCCCCTAACAGACAACCTTTTTTGTTCATTTTTATCTTTACATCAGCCAAGACTAAAGGGAAGCCTACTTAAGGGTAATAGATTAACCGAGGCTTGATCCCTGGGTTTAAAGGCATGCCCACTCTGTGGCTTTACTTACGCCAAAGTGCCTACTTCAGGAGAATAAAGTTCATAGCAGGAGTATAACACTTATACTGCTACATCTAGTTCTGCTAGAAGGGCGAGATGAAGGCCATGCACCGAGCCGTAACCTATTCGGTCGGGTGGACATCTTTATACTTCATCTTCAGGTCATAATACTCCTCTGAACAGAACTTCCCAAGTTCTTACTAAGCAGGGTGATTCTTTATCGCCTTCCTCCAGTGTCCTATAACCCTACTGGGCTTCAACCCTAGGAAATGGTTCCAGCATTCCTGAATGTATGGGGCTGAGGCTTTCTGACATGTGACGTCTGCCGCCAGAACTCCAGGCCCCTCCACGGAAAAGAGGGCTGAAATACAAAAGGTGATACATGCATTATTAATATCACAAATTAAAAAAGATCATAGATTGTGGACCCAGCACAATAGATTTAGACAAAAAGGACACAAGCATAGACAATAATGTGTATCTGAGTGTGGCTAGCTAAACCAACATATCAAATATGGGAGAGACCCAAATCTGAACTTCAATGTAGACAAACAGTCCTCACAGTCTGGTTTTCTGATGTGCAGCCAATCTGTAAAAACATTAAGACACACGCAAACCCTCAGTCTTGGTTCACACTGGGACGACTTGTCAGGCGACCTAGTCACCTGACAAGTAGCGTCCTGTTCTGTGCAATGGAGCCGTTCTAAATCGGCGCGATGCAAGTCGCTCCGGCTTAGAAAAAAGGTTCCTGTACGACTTTGGGGGCAACTTGCATTGACTTCCATACAGAAGTAGTTTCGCAAGTCGCCGCTGAGTCGTGTCCTGGGTCGCCTGAGGCAGTCGCGCTGTAAGTCGTGCTGCCTTAGTGTGAACCGACCCTAAATAATGCTGCGTGTTTCTGAAGTGCAGCTAGCTAGGTCATAACTGATAGAGATATATATATATATATATATATATATATATATATATATATATATATATATATATATATATATATATATATATATATATACACACACATATACATATATATATATATATATATATATATATATATATATATATATATATATATATATATATATATATATATATATATATATATATATATACACACACACACACATATATATATATATATATATATATATACACACACACACACACACACACACACACACACACACACACAGTGGTGGTATTTTTTTTTGGGGGGGGGGGTAAACAATCCACCCACCGCCATTAGTGTCAATGGTCACATATCTAAAGAGGCAGAAAATGCTCATTTGTCAAGGAACCCCTAGCAACGTCTGGAAGAACCCTAGGGGGTTCCATGGAGCCGTGGTAGGGAAGGGCTGGTCTACACCAGAGGTGTTTCTGCCCCAGTACATCTTGATCCATTTGAGTGGTTTTAAAGTTTCATTCCCAAAGTATACAGAGCAGGAGTTCTGACTTCACTTGCTACACACTTGTAGTGGTACAGTGACTGGAAAGCCAGAAGCAGCCAGTAAATTAGCATTTTCAGCAGCAGCTCAGGCATGGAAGACCCTCTATAGTCTCAGTAGACGATTACCTGGTTTATGAAACAAGGGATGGCTGTGTGCCAGGGGCTACAATGTCTCCTTTAGTCATTGCATCGCTTTAACTTTTCTAATCAGACATGATTCACTAAATATGAGTAAAAATCACCCCATACACTCCAAGGACCCCCATCGAGCCCCCAGATAAGAAGGAAATACAACTACGCCCCAGCAATTTATTGCCATAGTGTATACAGCAGAAGATAAGACATCATAGAGAGATCTCTGCATACATCTGCATCAGCAAAACATCGGACTGCACAACACCAAGCTTATCGATCACATCACACAGACAGCGATCACACACTGCGAGGACAGACCCCTCGAACAGCCAGGGGATGTGCTGCTCCAATAGGTAATTCTTCACGTGCAATGTGTTCATCCTGCAGCTCCTCTATGATCTTCAAACCTGGATCACCATGATCTCTGTATGCCTCCCCCCTCACTGCTGCCCAGTGTCTCCTCCTGCCTGAGCCGCAATCTCTGGAGCAATCCCGATCCTCGGCTACACCTCCAACCCCACCAATGAGCGACCTCCTCCTCCTCTGCGGCCAATAGGATTGCTTCTCCTCTCAGCCAATCGGGCGACGGGTCTCAGGGCCCACTTCCTGACTGGCTGGGAGGAGAATCAGGAAGAAAATATTGAATATTAATTTGCTATTGTCACACAACTGGGTGGGCTCGGGGCGCACCCTTTATTGAAGACAATTAGAGCCTTAGGCTCAAATCAAGTGCAAAAAACCCCCCCAAAAAAACCCACCCCATTGGAATCTATGCGCCCGACACCCTGCATGTAGATTAGGGGCCGGACCCCCTGCGCCCCATATGGACGGGCCGCCACTGTATACACATATTATAGATATTCAGTGTCTGGATGTTTATCAGCATCCAGTAGTGTATTTAGGTTTTGTGCTGCCCTAGGCCTGACTAAACTCGTGCACCCTCTAATTTAAATATGACCCACCCCTTGCTGTTAAAGACCCGACCTGAAATTTTTGAGTTGGGACACTAGTTCTGAGGGCAATGGATTCCCTTAATTTGCATAGATTTCCTCTCACTTCCTGTTTGGCTATGGGGCAGGAAGTGAAGGGAAATCTCTGCAATAGGACAGGGATGGTTTAAAAAAAAAAAAAAAAAAAAAAAAAAAAAAAAAAACACTGACAGAGGCTATAACCCTCCCTTATTCTTTCCAAAATGAAGGAGGAGGGAGGAGGAGGAGAGTTGCCTATAGTTCTACTTTAAGCACAAATTTCTGATAATTTTATGGAGAGGACTAAGAAGATAGAACCATGCCAATGGTGCAGCAGAAAACATATAGCACAGTGAGGAAGGTTTGTGGTCCAGGATGATAGGACAGTCAAAATTAGAAGCAGCAACCCCCCCTCCCCCCAGTTGTTGAATGCTGGCCGCCTGCATATCGGAAGCAGTGCGGCCGCTTTATGGGGGCGCTAGACTAATTTGCCTCTCAGCCCAGTCCACCCCATAAGACTGCCGCTAAACAGTAAGCCAGACTTTCCGTGCTGCCCCCCTGCAAAGTGCTGCCCTAGGCCTGGGCTTTGTCGGCCTAGGCCAGAATACAGCATTGTCAGCATCAGCAGGCCCGTCCTCCAAATACTTCTTTCTGGGCCCCCAAATCTTAGGAAAACAGCACCAACTCAGAATAGTGAAGCCCCAAAATATAAGAAAATCCCCCACACGAAGGGTAAAGTGGCACCTTGACCTGTCTGTCACCTCTTAATATGGCCCTGTCACTTTAACATGTATACAAAACATAAAGCAAAGCCCAATGCTGGCATACAGAAAACATTTAAGATCATCATTTATAGTTCTTACTTTTCCTGACTGTGCTTGTTTATTTGGGTCAAACTCAGACCGACCTTCCACACGGCTGCTACCTGTATGGGAAATAAAAGATTTCAAGGGCGAAGCTTGGAAAAGAAGAGAGATGTATCACAGGAGTAATGCCTGCCCATAAATGACCCAAACAGAGTGCCACTCACCTGCAAACACCTTGAAATCCGACTTGCTGTAGTCGAAGGGAATGAAGGGAACCTTGTCCACAGCCGCTTCCTCCCCTGTCTTCTCCACGTGTTTTAACCTCTTCTTGTCTGATTTCTTGGTTTCAGCTCCTGGCTCGCTGGCTATTCTCTCACGCTTCCTGCTTGCATCCTCCTGCTGTGGAAAAGAGGCATGTAAATCCAAGAACAAAAAAAAAAACATATTACATCTTACCAGGCTGTATAAGTGGTGGGTGCTCTAGTTTATTTTTCAAGCTGTGAAATTAATTTGCCCCTGGCTAAAAACACACATCTAGCCTAGACCGACAATGTTGTGATCATCTGCACTGCACATTGCTCATAACATGATTCTGTGCTTGTATATATATATCTATATATATCTCTACACACACACACACACACACACATTAAAATTTATATACCGGGATGATGCCTGCAGCTGCAGGCATCATCCCGGTACCGTTGTTTACAGCGGGCGATCGGCTACCCCAGTATAACAACCGATGCGGCTAAAGGCCGCTCGGTTGTTATACCGGAGGAGCGGGAGGGGACATCTCCCCCCCTCCCGCCGCCGTTACCGGGCCTCCCGTGCGATCAGGAGGCCCGGTGTCTAATCGTGTGCCTTCGGCGGCTGGGGGCGGGCTGGAACGAAGCTGTGGGCGGCTTCGTTCCAGCCTTCTCATTGTAAATGCGGAAGCGACGTCATGACGTCACTTCCCGTTTACTCGGCTGCCAATGGCGCCGAATTTAAAAAAGTACACAGTATTCAGAATCGCCGTTTTCGGCGATCTGAATACTTTGAGGTGCAGAGGAGGGATCGAGGGTCTTTTAGACCCCCGATCCCTCCATAAAGAGTACCTGTCACCACCTATTACTGTCACAAGGGATGTATACATTCCTTGTGACAGCAATAAAAATTTTTTTTTTTTTTTTTTAAAAACACAAATTTATAAAGTTAAAAAATAAATAAAATAAATAAAAAAAAAAATTTTTTTAAAGTGCCCCTGTCCCCGCGAAGCGAAGAAAACTCATATGGAAGTCGCGCCCGCATATGTAAACGGTGTTCAAATCACACATGTGAGGTATCGCCGCGATCGTCAGAGCGAGAGCAATAATTCTAGCCCTAGACCTCCTCTGTAACTCAAACCTGGTAACCGTAAAAATTTTTTTAAAGTGTTCCCTATGGAAATTCATAGGTACCGTAGTTTGTCGCCATTCCATGAGTGCGTGCAATTATAAAGGGTGACATGTTTGGTATCTATTTACTCGGCGTAACATCATCTTTCACATTATACAAAAAAATTGGGGTAACTTTACTGTTTGGATTTTTTAAAATTCATGAAAGTGTCCCTTTTCCAAAAATTTGCGTTTAAAACACCGCTGCACAAATACCGTGTGATAAAAAATATTGCAACAATCGCCATTTTATTCTCTAGATTCTCTGCTAAAAAAAAAAAAAATATATATAATATATATATATATATATATATATATATATATATATATATATATATATATATATATATATATATATATATATATATATATATATATATATATATATATAATGTTTGGGAACTCTACGTAATTTTCTAGCAAAAAATACGGATTTTAACTTGTAAACACCAAATTTCAAAAATAGGCTTAGTCATGAAAGGGTTATTAAAAATAAAAAAAAACCCATGTACATAAGTGTATGATGCTACAAGCTTGGCACACCTATTTTTGGGCAGTTTCTCCCATTCTACTTTGCAGGACCTCTCGAGCTCCAACAGGTTGGATCGGGAGCGTCGGTCCACAGCCATTTTCAGACCTTTTCAGAGATGTTCAATCAGGTTCAAGTCTGGGCCACAAAAGGAAATTCATAGAGTTGTCCCGTAGCCACTCCTATGTTATCTTGGCTGTGTGCTTAGGGTCAGACCTTTGCCCCAGTCTGGAGCAGGTTTTCATCAAGGATGTCACTGTACATAGCTGCATTCATCTTTCCCTCGATTCTGACTAGTCTCCCATTTCCTACCACTGAAAAATATCCCCACAGCATGATGCTACCACCATGCTTCACTGTAGGGATGGTATTGGCCACGTGATGAGTGGTGCCTGGTTTCCTCCAGACATGACGCTTGCCATTCAGGCCAAAGAATTAAATCTTTGTTTCATCAGACCAGAGAATTTTGTTTCTCATGGTCTGAGAGTCCTTCAGGTGCCATTTGGCAAATGCCAGGTGGGGTCATGTAAGCCAATCCTCAGTAAAAGGCACATCTGGCCACTCTACCATACAGGCCCAATTGGTGGAGTGCTGCAGAGATGGTTGTTCTTCTTTAAGGTTCTCCTCTCTCCACAGAAAAAAGCTGGAGCTGTTAGAGTGACCATCGGGTTCTTGGTCACCTCCCTGACTAAGGCCCTTCTCCCTCCGATCACTCAGTTTGGTCAGGTGGCCCACTCTAGGAAGAGTCCTGATGGTTCCAAACTTCTTCCATTTATGAATGAGTGAATGGAGTCCACTGTGCTAATTGGGACCTTCAATGTTGCAGAAAGTTTTCTGTACCCTTCCCCAGATCGGTGCCTCCATGCAATCCTGTGAGGTCTACAGACAACTCCTTGTACTTCATGACTTGGTTTATGCTCTGACATGCACTGGTAACTGTGGGACCTTATATAGACAGGTGTGTGTCCTTCCAAATCATATCCAATCAACTTAATTTACCACAGGTGGACTCCAATCAATTTGTAGAAACATCTCAAAGATGATTAGTGAAAACAGGATGAACCTGAGCTCAATTTTGAGTATCATGGCAAAGGCTGTGAATACTTATGTACATGGGAATTTTTGTTTTTTTTTGTTTTTTTTTTTTTTAATAAATTTGCAAAGATTTCATACAAATTTCTTCCACGTTGTCCTTATGGGGTATTGTTTGTAGAATTGTGAGGAAATTATGAATTTAATCCATTTTGGAATAAGGCTGAAACACAGAAGAGTGGCAACCACTGTAGACCAGTCATCTAGAGCTGTATAAGATTTCTTGTGTATTATAAACCGGTGTACTCCTTTTAACCACTTCAGCTCCTGAAGGTTTTACCACCTTAATGACCAGGCCATTTTTTGCCATTTAGTGCTGCACTACTTTAACTGGTAACTGTGAGGTCACACAATGCTGTACTCAAACTAAAAACTCATATAATTTTTTTCACACAAATAGAGCTTTCTTTTGGTGGTATCTGATCATCACCACAGGTTTTTTTTTTTTTTTATTTATATCATAAAAAATAAAAAGTTTTATTTTCTGCTATAAAACATATCCAAAAATAAATACATTTTGCCCAAAATGTATTCTGCTACATGTCTTTGGTAAACAAAAAAGTTATAGCATCTACAAACTATGGTATACACTGGAATTTGTTTTTTTTAAATATATACTACCTACGGCAGTTATCAGAGACTTAAAGTGGACTGTGATAGTGCCGTGGGCAATCTGACACTCTCATGGGGGGGAACTGACTAACTGCCATTACCAGTGACATCGCGAGAATACTATACACTGTCACTGTACTGACACTGGCTGGGAAGGCGTCAACATCTAGGGGTTAAACGTGTGGCCAACAATGTGTAATGTGTGTACTATGTATTGCTTTTTACTAAATATCTTCTATGCAGGGAAAAGAAACAGCAATCGTTCCGCTCTGTACAGAGCCCTGTGTTGATTGTCAACACAGGGCTCTGGGCTGTGATTGGACACAGCAGGTCAGTAAGTCCCGACTATGAATCATTGGCTGGGACTTACTGACAGACTCCCATGGTGTGCAATCACAGCAGGTGTCAGTACTTCGCTTTGCCTGCATGGACCATCTGTC
This sequence comes from Aquarana catesbeiana, assembly GCF_042186555.1. Taxonomy (NCBI): domain Eukaryota; kingdom Metazoa; phylum Chordata; class Amphibia; order Anura; family Ranidae; genus Aquarana; species Aquarana catesbeiana. The sequence goes on along the minus strand of NC_133333.1, from coordinate 235,099,149 downwards.
CATAGTACATTGCAGGCGGAGGGGGTCCGAAAGTGGTTAATCACTCACAAAGTACCAATATTTATATAGGAGGTATCCATTATTAGGTAAATAATTTGTAAATGTACCTTTATATTCACTTACCAATGTCTGCTCACGCACAGATGTCTGATTGGCAGCACTGCTCTTAAACTCTCGTTCAGCTTGCTTCCTGGCAGCTGTAAACAGATATCACCAAGATAAAGGAAACTGCAAATCCTTCATTAATAATGATCCCCCTGAATACTGCAAACCATTGCACCCGCTTCAACCCCCCCCCCCCCCCAGAGGTCCTACCTTTTTCTGCAATCCTCTTCTGTTTGGCCTCTTCCTTGGCCTTTGCTTCCCGTTCTTGTTGCGCTATACTCACAAGCTTCCAGCGGTTGCTGATCTAAGGTAGGAAGGGGAATTAAAGTCAGATCTGGACCATTCGGCAGTGTTGGGAAATATGTTGTCACAATGTACTGAGTGGTCCCATGCTCACTTTAGAATACCTGTACATATGTTTTTATAGATTATTTCAAGTTGTACCCCAAATGTATGTTACGACATGCATAATACACTGCATGCCATTTTCTAGTTTAATTCTATGCTAGCCATACACCTCACATATCTTTGTATTAGCCCTCTTACACCCCCCCCCCCCCTACAGTACTTTAGTACTTTAACTTTATGACAGATGAATGGACACAACATATCAGAACCATGACCCAAGTTACATATTTATTTTGGGCCTTAATTTGTTCCACAGATATTTGGGGGTTTTCTGAGCAAACATAACTTGTTAAACGTGTTCACCTCAAACATTTTTGTGTTAGGATCCAGCTTAGCGGCCTGAGAAGCATGGGCACCTCGGATGTCAGATGGCAGGAACTGAAAAATAAAAGAATTGCTTTGAAATACATTTCAGTCAAGATAAAAAAACATTTACCTAAAAGTAGGGCTTATTTTAATATTTAAAAAAAAAAACAAAACAAACAGGTTGATACTTGCCTACTCTCTGCAATGGTATTGCACAGAGTGGCCCCTTACCTCCTCCTCTCCTGGGGGCCCCTGCCCCGATGCTCTCTGCTCCTCCGCTTTTCTGTGTGCCCCCATAGCAAGTCACTTGCTATGGGGGCACAGGCGTTTGCTCGCTCTAGAGCTGAGCTGTGTGTCCATTGACACACACAGTGTGGTTTGGCCCCACCCACCCTCACTGGATTTGATTGCTAGCAGCAGAAGCCAATGACTCCCACTGCTATCAGCAAAGCCTGTGAGACCAGGAAGAGGGGGAGAGAAGACTTGCAACCGGGCACAGCACTGGATTGATAAAAGGACAGGTCAGCATAGGCGGGGAGGGCAAACATGCAGTGCAAAGATTTTTACCCTAATGCAGAGAATGCAAAGGATAAGTTCACCTGTCATAATATGTTAGAGGTTACACCCATATTCAGGGTGTAACATAACATGTTACGAACAGACCAGCCCCTTCACCTCCCCGATCCACACTGTGACAGCTAGTGGGGTTCTTCTCCCTCCCCGCTGTCACAATTTAAAAAAAAAAAAAAAAAAAACCAACATGGCAGACCAGGGCTCCGCCCATGTCACTGATTGACAGGGCTCTGGGCATGGAAATAAGGTCATAGTTTTCATTGAACTACCACGGCGCTGTGGTTGTTCATTCATGCTTCTGGTCAAATGTCAGACAGGATGTACGGGCAAGCAGATACACTGGCAGATCTGCTGGAGACCTGCATGGCATCGCTGGTGCAATGCTTTACAGGCTCCAAAAAAAAAAAAAAAAATTAAATAAATGTACATTACTTTTTACCTGCAAAAAAATATGTGCATTTATTATTTTTTCCAAAAAGTGAACTTATCCTAGGTTAAAAAACAAAAAAACAAAAAGAAAAAAACTTTAGTGTTTAGAAACACTTTAAAAGGCGACTGGTCTTCTTTAGATGTTCATGCACAGATAACTTACCATACGGAACGGGTTGTCAAAAGACTCCATTATACTTCTGGCCTTTTGCTTTGCTACCGAGATGTTGTTTACATCCTCCGTTTCATCAGAATCCTAATTAAGAGAACAGAAGGAATTAGTGTATTTCTGAAGTAAAGAAACACATTTAGTTACAATCACAACCAGACTGGCTTCAGAAAAAGAAAACATGCTTTATGGAGTGGCCCAGTCAGAGCCCAGACCTGAACCCCATAGAGATGCTGTGGATTGACCTCAAGAGAGCCGTTCACACGAGACATCTTACAAATGCTTCTGAACTGAAGCAATTTTGTAAAAAGGAATGGTCGAAAAATTCCTCCTGAACAATGTGCAGGTCTGATTCAAAGCTACTGAATGTGCTTGCTGCCAAAGGAGGTTCGACCAACTACAAGGGTTCATTTACTTTTTCCTCCAGCACTGTGAATGTTTTATAAAAGACACGTGTTATCAGCTTAAGCACATGGTGTTTGTTTATCGTTGCAATTAAGATGAGGATTAGATCACGTTTTTTGGCAAATTACTGCAGAAAAACAGTTATTTCCTAGGGATCATATGCTTTTTTTTCTCATTGTATCTGTATTATTAGGCTGTATCCCAATTAATAAAATAGCCACTTGAAGACCGCAAATCGGTATATTTACGTTGCAGCTTTCAAGTGATATACCAGAATGATGCCTGCAGCTACAGGCATAATCCTGGTACCGTTTGTTTCTTCCAGTGGTTGGCTTTTTTTTTTTTCCCCCAAAGACAAGCAGCCGATGCTTCTCCGGGTTCTCCATCCCTCTTGCCCTCTTACCAGAGAGCTTTTTGAGGACTTGAAGGTCTCCGATCAGCTCTATGGTAGAGGAAAACGGAAGCGATCTGTACTGTGTCACTTCCAGTTTTCCCATATGTAAACAGCACCATTTTTGAAATGAGAAAGCATCTGATCACACTGATCTTGGTGTGATCAGATGCTTTTAAAGCGGAGCTCCGCTAAAAAAAAAAAAAAAGAAAAGAAAAGTCAGCAGCTACTCGTCTCCCCCTCCGTTCGGTGGCACCGGCATTCTAACTGTGGGCGCCCACTGCGCATGCGCGAGCCGCGCCTGGCAATCATCTGGGACCTGTGACGTGTCCCAGATGATTGGAGGGGGCAGAGCTGATCTCCCTTTCAACGCCGAGGGAAGTGATGCAAGAAGCCGAGGCGAGCAAGGAGGCAGATTATAAAGGACCCCCTAGCAACAGGCATTAAGAGGTGAGAAAAATAAAAATTTTCTCCAAATGTTTTTTTTTTTTTTTTAATTTCATGCATATTAATTTTTTTTTGGGGTGGAACTCCACTTTAAGAGCAGAGGAGACATCTAGGGTCTAAATAACCCAAATATTTTTTTTTTTTTTTTAATTGGAAAGATTACCTGTCACTGTCTATTGTCATTAACATTCTTTGTGACAGCAATAAAAGTTTTTAAAAAAAAATTTAACCACTTCAATACCAGGCACTTAGACACCTTCCCGCCCAGGCCAATTTTCAGCTTTCAGCGCTGTCGCAATTAGAATGACAATTGCGCAGTCATACAACACTGTACCCAAACCAATTTTTTATCATTTTGTTCCCAAAAATAGAACTTTCTTTTGGTGGTATTTAATCACCTCTGCGGTTTTTATTTTTTGTGCAACAAATTAAAAAAGACCGAAAATTTCGAAAAAAAAACAAGTTTTTCTTTGTTTCTGTTAAAATTTTTTGTAAACAAGTACGTTTTCTCCTTCAATGACGGGCACTGACATGGCGGCACTGACGGGCACTGACATGGCGGCACTGACGGGCACTGACGGGCACTGACATGGCGGCACTGACGGGCACTGACATGGCGGCACTGACGGGCACTGACATGGCGGCACTGACGGGCACTGACATGGCGGCACTGACGGGCACTGACATGGCGGCACTGACGGGCACTGACATGGCGGCACTGACGGGCACTGACATGGCGGCACTGACGGGCACTGACATGGCGGCACTGACGGGCACTGACATGGCGGCACTGACAAGGCGGCACTGACACGGCGGCACTGGTATGCGGCACCGATGGGCACTCATAGGTGGCATTGATTGGTACATATGGGTGGCACTGATGTGTGGCACTGATAAAACATATTGGGGGCATTGCTGGGCAGATCTGGAACATAATGGTGCCAATCAGTGCCCATTTGTGGGCACTGATTGGCACAGATTGGGCACATGTGGAAGGCCATGGGGTACATACCTGGCCATCCACATGTTGCCCCTTCCCTGGTGGTCCAGTGTGGTGATCTGAGGGGGGGCTGCGCTGATAAACAATCAGCACAGACCCCCCCGTCAGGAGAACCGCCGATCGGCTCTCCTCTACTCGTGTCTGTCAGACACGAGTGAGGAAAAGCCGATCAATGGCTCTTTCCATTGACAGTGTGATCAGCAGTGATTGGTCCAATCACGGCTGATCACGTGGTAAAGAGCCTCCGCTGGAGGCTCTTTAACAAGATCGGTGTAGCGGTGTGTCAGGCTCACACACTGCTCCATAGATCGCCGCGATGCACGCCCCCGGCAGCATGTTGTCCTGCTGGACGTCATATGACGCCCAGTCAGGATAACTGAACCACTGCCCGGCCGTCATCTATGGGCTGGGCGGGAAGTGGTTAAAAGAGGGTGTAAAAAAAAAAAAAAAAAAAAAAAAAAAAAAAAAAATGTGAAAAAGCACCCCGTCCCCATTCGTTGGTCTTGCACACATAAGTAAATGGCGATCGCACTACACATGTGCGGTATCGCCACGAACATCAGAGCGGAAGCAATAATTCAAGTACCAGGTCACTTCAGTGCCTCTCTATTAGTAACCTGTAAGGCTTTTAAAGCATTGCCTATGGAGATTTTTTAAATACCGTAGTTTGGTGCCATTCTGCAAGCACACACAAATTTTAAAGTGTGGCATATTAGGTATCCATTTACTTGGCATAACAACAGCTTTTACATTTTCCCAAACACTTTGTATTATATTGCGTTTTTAAAACTGCCAATACCGTGTGACATAAAAATAAAAAAATAAAAAATTTGCAAAACCCACCATCTATTCTCTAAGACCTCTCTCACATACATATTTTTATATTATGTTTGGGGTTCCAAGTAAATTTTCTAGCAAAAAAAAAAAAAAAAAAAGTGTCAGAAAAGGCCAGGTCTTAAATAGGATTAACCTATTAGTGTCCTGAATCTAAAGCTGGCCACACACTTTACACTGACAGATCCCTGCATCAACACAAGCGGTGTGTGATGTAGGGATCTCTCTCCTGCTGACACTGTATTCTGACCTCCCCCTTACTCCCCACCAAAGTACACTAATCAGAGCTCACAGCCATTGACTGCGAGCACTGACAATGCTTGTTTTCCAGTATGCCCATTTGACAGAAGTCGGTTCTGTTGAACACATGGACCGAAAGTCGGTCGGTTCCTGCTGAACTGACTGATTTTCGGTGCAAGAGTGCCGGGTCTTGATCTGGTCATTGGCCTCACCTCCCCCCCCCCGTCAGCAATACTTACATTGAATATATAGAGAGTGGCGCATGGCAGTACTTTGACAGGGCTGAGCGGTCTTACAGGGACTGGCTCCTCATCATTAAACAGGCTGCCGGCTGCTAATGGTACCGCTAGGGAAACAAATGATACAGTTTTAAGGTTTTAAAATTGATGAAGAACATGTTAGAGAACAAACAATTTTACAGTTGAAGGTAGTGGGCAGCAGATGTGGTCAGATGTCTCACCTGCCCCAGTGTACGGGTCATGTAGATATGGAGAATAGGTCGTGTCATGTGGCCCGAACAGCTGGTTCTCCATTTTCTGAGTAAGAAAAGGAAAATGAGCTTACAGAGAGTAGCTCCCTAAATTGTACAAATTGCAGACGGATATGTAACTTACCTCGAAATTTGGCATGGGACCTTTCTTCTTTGCTGAGCTAACGTCTGACTAACAAAAAAAAAAAAAAAAAAAACACACCACAGTATTAATCTATCCATACCAATCTGCACAACGCAAAAGGTTACAATGGGCCAATATTGGTCATGTAAACCAAGCATGGTGGGACAAACTAGTATTACACTATACTCTTGTGCTATGTGGTCTCAGTGCTCTGATTGGCTACAGAGTTGTCGAACTGCAAAAGTTAGGATACTCCTATTCGCTGCAAATTTGTTTAGCATGTTAAGGATGACCTTCTCTGATTGCTTAAAATTTGAAGTACAGCCAAAGCTCTTTTGGCTGTACTGCTCCTGTGGATAACAGGAGTGTGGTTCATTCTGCACTCCTGTGACCCAAGCTTGGAAAAATTCACAACCATATGGTTAGGATCTGCCCACATGCCTGGACCGGCACCCAGCTCAGTATCTCAGCGTGCCACTAGGGAAACGCTGAGAGGCCCCCTCCAGTGCCCACCGCTCTGGCGAGCATGGAGGGGCAGAGCAGAAAGCTACTGACTGACAGTCACCAGCTCTCTGCTCAGGGAGCTCTGAGAACAAAGTGATCAGCGACGTTTGATTGCTCGGTTATCCGGGTTACAGCCAGCGGGGAACAAATGCTGCATCAGACCGATGCGGCATCCACCTAGGCAGGTAGGAAAAACACAAACCCCAGACTTCTCTTTTAACCCCTTCCCGGCAGGTTGGCTCCCCTGGGCGAAATTACATTACTTTGCCTTTTGACCACTAGGGGGCGTGCGCCGGAGGCACACGCACGTGGCTTGCCACCGGAGCCGATGCGAGTGCCTGGCTGGCGCGATGACCGCCGGGCACCCGCGATCGCTTGTGACAGAGCGAAAACCGGAATACAGTAATCAGTGCATTTTTTTGCAACGATCGCTGTATAATTGTCACTGGTCCCAAAAATGTGTCAAAAGTGTACGATCTGTCGCAATATCGCAGTCCTGATAAAAATCGCTGATCACCACCATTACTAGTAAAAAAAAATAAAATAATAAAAAAAAAAAAAAAAAAAAAAAAAAAAAAAAGCCATAAATCTATCCCCTTTTTTGTAGACGCTATAACTTTTGCGCAAAACCAATCAATATATACGCTTATTGTGATTTCTTTTTACCAAAAATATGTAGAAGAATACATATCAGCCTAAACTGAGGGAATTTTTTTTTTTTTTTAATTTGGGATATTTATTATTATAGCAAAAAGTAAAAAGATGGTGTTTTTTCAAACTTGTCGCTCTTTTGTTTATAGCGCAAAAAATAAAAAAAAATTAAAAAAAAAAAAAAAACGCAGAGGTGATCAAATATCACCAAAAGAAAGCTTTATTCGTGGGAAAAAAGGACATCAATTTTGTTTGGGTACAACGTCGCATGACCGCGCAATTGTCAGTTAAAGCGACGAAGTGCCGTATCGCAAAAAATGGCCTGGTCATTAAGCAACCAAATCTTCCAGGGCTGAGGTGGTTAAAGGCTAAGACCACCTTTTAGCAAAAAAAAAAAAAAAATACATTCATATTTGAAGGAAGAAAAAAAAAAGAAAAAAATTATATTTAGTATTTTTTTCCCACCTAGAAACCTGCAAAGTGTTGCAAATGTGATGAGATGAGTGGAGTGCAGGTGCAATGCAAGGCTCCTGCACACTCCTCCTCCAGCTCTTGTAAGGGAGGTACAGGCTTTCAGTCACAGAGCTGGAGATAGCGTCAATGGACTACGAGTGCGGTGATTACTGCACTTGTGCTTGATTTGGAATGACATGTCTGTCTTCCGTGGCTTCTTGTAGTTTAGTTTATTCACAGATTTCTGTGACTGAGTGACACAGCTATGCAGTTTGGAGGTGAGTGTCACATTTGCACAATATTACACCCTAAAAAAATTTAAAAGCACTAAAAAAAAAAAAAAAAGAGTTAGTTTTCTTCAACAAATACTCCCAATGCTCTAATTCAGGAGTCTCGAACTGATGGCCCTCCAGCTGTTGCGAAACTACAAGTCCCATCATACCTCTGCCTGTGCTTGTAACGGTCAGCCTTGCAATGCCTCATGGGACATGTAGTTTCACAACAGCTGGAGGGCCCCCAGTTCGAGAGCCCTGCTCTAATAGGATACAGGCGGGCCTTGACCTACAAATGCGGTGACGCTGAGATCGTTTTATTTGGACCAGCCTGCAGCCAATGTCCTAGACATCTCCAGGTCTGCTCATGATCAAGGCTGTGGCCTCATCCTATAACAATTCATTATATTAAAAAACATTCAAGTAACGCTCCTTACCTTCAGTAGCGGGACCTCTCTGGCTTCTTGAATAAGCAATATTAATTCATTTATTTGTTGTCTCACAAGAGGTGGCACTGGATTACAGCAAGCCATGATGCCCTGTGGCTCCCTACACAAAAAAAAAAAAAGAAAAGAAAAATCATTTCAAAAACAGATTTCACAGAGAAACAGTCCAAATAAACAGCACTTGAGTCAATTGACAAATCTCTCGAAGGGTTATTAAACCCTCAAAGATGAAATATATACTGTATGTAACAGCAGAATTCACACATTTCTCATAATGCTGGTACATTTTTCTAAGCATCCCTGCTTTTCAGAACAATTTTGCATCCACACGGATACCTATAGTACTTTCTCCTACAGGGTGACTGTGCTGCTAAATGGGGTCTTTCTGGAGCCCCAGTCACCATAATGTGAACTCCCCTGGCCAGGCCCATGCACAAAACAGTACTGAAGCCCTTAACACTAAGACACTGCCCTGGATCTCCCACCAGTACAGCAATTGACAGCAGCTTCCCTTGAGCACTTCAATACCGGACACTTAACCCCTTCTTGCCCAGGCCAATTTTCAACTTTCAGTGCTGTCACACTTTAACGGCTTCAGATCTGTGCTATTACCAAATGACGGCAACAGCGCGGATCTACATTGCCGGGACGAGGTCTATTGACGTCGTCCCATGCACGAGCGGCCTGCGCGCCCCCTGCAGGGCACGCTCGGTGATCAGTGAGTCTATGAGACTCGCCTGATCACAGATCAGAGTAAGGGGTCGGTCCCGACCCCTTACCACATGATCAGCTGTCAGCAAATGACAGCTGACCATGTGATGTAAACAGAGCCAGTAATCCGCTATTTTTTCTCCTCGCGTTGACAGCGTGAGCAGGAAAAAAAAAAAGCCGATCACCGGCGGCCGTGAGAGGGACATCAGTCCCGATCACGGCGATCATCTGCCCCCTGCCAGTGACACCTAGCAAAAGGGAGCAGTGCCACCCTATCAGTGCCGCCTTAACTGTGCCCACCAGTGCCGCCTTAACTGTGCCGCCTATCAGTGCCCACCAGTGCCGCCTATCAGTGCCCACCAGTGCCGCCTCATCAGCGCATATCAATGAAGGAGAAAAATTACCTGTTTGCAAAATTTTATAACAAGCTATGAAACATGATTTTTTTTTTTTTTTTCAAAATTTTCCATCTCTTTTTGTTTGTTTTGCAAAAAATAAAAATCCCAGCTGTGATAAAATACCACTAAAAGAAAGCTCTATTTGTGGGAAAAAAATGATATATAAATTGTTGTATGACCGCGCAATTGTCATTCAAATTGCGTCAGCGCTGAAAACTGAAAATTGGTCTGGGCAGGAGGGGGGTTTAAGTGCCCAGTAAGCAAGTGGTTAAAGGACAATCAGTCATGCAACACTGTACCCAAATGAAATGTTGATTGGTAAGTAACCACACTGATTACTTAGATGATCACTGTATAAGCAATCATTTCTCTGTGTGCTGGCATCCAATATTAAAGTGTTTACTACTATAATTGCTGCGATAAGCCATAGCAATCACATGGTACAGGGACGCTGTGATTGGTCACAGTGATCACATGGTACAGGGCCAATCACAATAGAAAACAATAGCATCACGAATGACAGCCATTGTTTACCACTGGACATGCAATCACAGCCTAGTACAGACAAGAGGTCCATTTGGCCTCATTACTATTAGTGGGGAAAAACTTACCTGGAAAGCTCCTCAGAGATCTTGAACATCATGTGATTGGGCAGGACATACCTGAAACACACAAAATTGGTGGTGAGAAACCCTAAACATAGAGATTAGAGAGCTTGCTCTTGCGTAGTTTACTCTGCTGGTTGTCTGTACCCTGTACTTTCGTCCTCCTGGCGCGCCATCTTGTCCCTCCAGGCATACAGGAGACGGAAGGCTGATAGCTGCTGGGTGTTGAGGTGCCTCTTCTGCTTCTGATACAGCTCCAGATAGGATTCATCCGTGAAGATGGGTTTCACAAATTTCTATAAAAGAAAAAAGGAAAAACAATAAAAGGAGGGATCTAAAGATAAAGTGCAAGTAAACCCAAACAACAAAATGATCTTATTTGGTCCCTTTTGGGGGGGGCTGATATCCTCATCAACCCTAAATCTACCAGTAGCTGTTAACAGCAACGAAAAAAATAAGACATAAAAAATATAGCACAAGAAAAACATTTATTCTTCTAAGGACACTAAGCTCCACATTAATATTTTTCAGTAATATTTTCCCAGAGCTCCGATAACGCCACCTGTTCTTACAATGGACTATTACTGCAGACCAGATGGCCTCTACTGATCAGGACAGGTGCTCTTTAATCTGAGGGACATGTAGTCACCTACAGGAAAAGTACTGGAGCTGAGGGGGGAAAAGAGCATAAAGCTGGGATTATGAAATGATTGAAAAAATTCAAATGAAAGTGTCAATTGACTGTGCAGCCAAAATAATCTCTAAAATGTCTTTTTTTTATTATTATTATTTTCATTTTTTTTTTACTTTCATAGCCAAGAGTAGTTGGACTATCCTGCTTTAATCCCTAAACACAGTGAACATTTCCAGTTTTGCATTAAATATTACATAGTTTTGGAAAATCTAAATGAAATTATACAATTTGTAACGTGTATTGCCAGCTGTAAACCTTTTGCTACTGACATACAGTAGAGGTCATACATTGACAGCAGCAGGTTTTATACACTCTCCCTGTGGGACGGAAGCGATCAGTCACCTGTACAGCTTCCCAATTGCTACCACACACCCCTGTAACAGCTCATCTTCCAACATGAACCCCTGGTATATTTCCCAGGCTCCCATCAGCAGAACAGGGAATTTGCATGACAGTGCCCCTGGGTAGAGGGGAGGAAGGCGGCCAGAGAACATCCGTTCATTGCATTGCACCCCCCCCAACCTGAAAGGGACATCTAAAACATTACTTCTGGGTTCTGTCGTCACTTTCCCCAACCTCTATGGTCAGGGAAGAAGCTAATGGAGAGATCTGAGATCTAATAGCTTCAGTAATTGCAGATGATTGCAAAATGAGCAAACAATGTGACCAGGAAGTGGGAAAAGCAAATAGAATTAAAGGATGCATGACTAGAGGGATCACCAGCAGGAGGAAGGAGGTCCTGATTCTTCTATATAGATCTTTATATCACCAGAGGGGACACCAGCAGGGGGAAGGAGGTCCTGATTCTTCTATATAGATCTTTATATCACCAGAGGGGACACCAGCAGGAGGAAGAAGGGTTCGATTTCCCTATATAGATCTTTATATCACCAGAGGGATCACCAGCAGGAAGGAAGGGGGTCCCGATTCCTCTATATAGATCTTAGTGAGACCTCATAGAATACTGGGGTTGATTTACTAAAATTGGTGAATGTAAAGTCTGGTGTAGCTCTGCATAGAAATCAGCTTCCAGGTTTTTTTGTCAAAGCTTTATTGAACAAGCTTTAGTTAGAAGCCCACTGGCTACTATGCAGAGCTGCACAAGACTTTGCATTCTCCAGTTTTAGTAAATTAACACCACTGTGTAGAGTTCTGGAGACATCACTTACAAAAAGATGTTGATAAGATAGGAGTAGACCGGTAGCAAAAATGGTGAATGGTCTGGGAGATAAAACATATGGAGGAGCGACTTCAGGAACTTAATCACTTGACCTTCGGAACATTTACCCCCTTCTTGACCAGGCCATTTTTGCAATACTGTGTTATTTTAACGAACAAATTGCATGGTCATGCGACACTGTACCCAAATAAAAATTTGTCATGTTTTATTCCCACAAATAGAGCTTTTTGGTGGTATTTGATAACCTTTTTTTTTTTTTTTTTTTTTTTTTTTTTTTTTTATGAGCTCTAAACAAAGAGCGACAATTAAAAAAAAAAAAATATATAATAATAAATATATATATATATATATATATATAAATAAAACTTCTTACTATAAAACATATCAAATAAAAAAAAAAACACAAAAAATCTAATTTCTTCATAAATTTAGACCAATATGAATTCTGCTACATATTTTTGATAAAAAAATCCTAATAAGTGTATATGGATTGGTTTATGTGAACGTTATAACGTATACAAAATATGGGAAATATTTATGGAATTTTTTATTTTGTTTTTTTTTAAAATATATACTAGTAATGGCGGCGATCAGCGACTTATAGCAGGCCTGTGATATTGCGACAGACTTTCAGACACTGACATTTTGCAGGAACCAGTGACACTAGTACAGTGATCAGTGCTAAAAATATGCACCGTCACTGTACTAATGACACTGGCTGGGAAGGGGTTAAACATCTAGGGCGATCAAAGCATTAACTGTTTCTAGCCAGTGTTTGTGTGTACACAGTGTGGTGCTTTCACTAGGGGAAGAAACTGGTTCTAGTCTGCTTTGCAGAGACACAGGATCACCCCTTTCCCTGTCAGAAGTGAGTTTTGCCTTGTTTACAAAGTAAAACACAGAGGACCGAGATATGCCTAATGATCAACGTGTGCCGAAGGACAGAGTCCCCGGGACCCACAGATCAGCTTCTGCTATCACAGCAGAAGCGGCATGCCCTACGCAGGCAGAAATGCAAAAATCACACACACTCGCCGACGAAGTCCTGTGGACATAACGCCTCGTACAGGGGCGGAGTCTTACGCTCTGACGTCACCCGCTGCCATCTCACAGTTGTTCGGACGTGAACAGTCTGTTTTACTCTGCTTCACAACGTGTTATTTTATTATCCGATCAGCGCTATACGAGCGCACTTTTTAAAGTGTATCACACTCAATTTTTTATAATAAATTGCTTTACGGCTGCATCATACGGACCACTCTTAGGTGTCCCCCCCCCCCCCCCCCCGTCTTCCCTTCTTGCTACATTGCACGGGGAGTCCATTTGTCCATCTGCTGCATTGGAGAGACATCTGCTGGGAACTGTTGAGGACAACCAGAGGATCCGAGCCATGTTGATCCAGTGTTTATGGAATCTATGCCCTTATGACCTTCCATCTGGTAAGCATTCTATATGCATATAAGTGGAGAAGATCTTTGGTGTTTTTATATTAAGACAGGAGAATTGTGTTCCCTCATATATGGACTTTCATCTATATCATTTGCGCTGCACTTAATTTGTTTTTTATTATGTTATATGGGCTTGGTGTTAACCCTTAGTGTTACTACATTTATTTTGTTTGCGCTGATTGCTTCCATTTTTGAGAATATTGTGTGTGTGTGTGTGTGTGTGTGTGTGTGTGTGTGTGTGTATTATGTATTATATATATATATATATATATATATATATATATATATATATATATATATATATATATATATATATATATATATATATATATATATATATATATATACATACACTGCTGCCCTGTAGCGGTATGAGTGCTATAGGACAGTCAGCAAGTGGTTAAATGTGTACAGTCTGGAGGAAAGAAGGGAAGGCGTGATTGAAACCTTCAAATACATCAATAGGGTGAATAAGATTCAAGAGGGCAGGATTTTCAATATGAAACCAAAATCAAGAACACCTGAACATGACCTCAAACTAACTTGAGGAAAGTTCAAAACTAATCTTATAAAACATTAATTTTATTGAAAGGGTAGTTGATGCTTGGAATAGAGTTCTAGCAGAGGTAGCGAGTCAGTCAACAGTAAGGGGTTTCAAACATGCTTGGGACAAACATAGATCAAAACCAATGAAAATGAAATATATATACCAAAATTCACAGTAGCGAAACAATAACACCTAATTAGTTCAGTGTTCAATTGAACACTGAATTAGGTGTTATTGTTGCACTACTGTGTTATATATGCACTTTGGTATATATATTTCATTTTCACTGGTTTTGATATTTATGGTTGTAAGTTACAGCATTGGTTGGTAAAGAGAACCCGTCTCAAAAAAAAAAAGCATCGCATAGGGCTCTCTTTGCCTAAATGAAGAAAAATTACGTTTACTGCAAAAAAAAAAAAAAAAAAAAAATTAAAAGCAAAGCAATTAAAACCCTCCTCAAAACATTTCCTACCTTCAGACAGATCTCTTTGCTCTTTTGCCAGACCAGTTGTAGAAGGTTCTGTTTACCGTTGGCGGCATTCAGAAGATCTGTCCTCATGCGATCGTAGATGTACAGCAGAAAGTGAGTGTCCGCCCGGGCATACTCGATCATCTCCTGTGGTAATGGGCTGTTGGCCAGAAATAGCTGGTTAAGATTGACTGTATTCTCAAGTATTTGTTGCGTTTATTGGTTGGGGACTCACCGGATCCTCCAGTCAGCCAGTTGGTACTTCTTATCAGACACAACGCTGCAGTAGTGTTTGAGGAGGTGATCTAGAGAGTTCCTCGCAAGGTTCAGCAAGCGAGATCCTTGGTGGGTGTCAAACAAGTTTACAATATATAAGCCAAAATCTTTTTGTAGCCACTCAATATCAGAATCTGCACCATGCAGGACCTGGCAGTGGGGGGAAAAAAAAAAAAATAAATAAAAAAAAAGGGGGGATTAGTATCAGATAAGTACAATTACAAAAAAAAAAAAAAAATATATCGTACACACTGGTTAAAAAGGAGATATTTATTGAAGATTTACAGAAAAAAAAAAGAAAATACAGGAATAAATTGCTGATGGCAGGAACAGGTGCTTCATAAAACCCAAACGTTTAGGACACCGACTTCAGTCCCCCACAGCTACAACATTATACAAAGTCCCAAAAGGAATACTAACAAAAAGACATTTTGTCCCAGTGCATATACGTTGGAGACACTCTCGGTCTGTTCCCAGAGACCTCTGTCCATCCTCTTCTGCACCCTCTGTTCGGCTTTTTATCCATTTCTACTTCGATGAAACCTTCATGTGTATTTCATGTTTTTAATCACTTTGACCAGTGTTGGGTCATTAGTATCCTCAACACTAAGTACCGCATTTAAACTCCACCCATTGCCAGAAGAGCCACCAAAATATATATTTTGATGAATGGTTTTAACATTATTTTTATTTTGTAGACTGTACCTACAACATTAATTGCAAAAAACTATCCCTGAGGAATGAGCCAAGATTACTTCAAAACACGTAGGATATGTTGACACAACTCTTTATAAAAATTGGATAGGTGTACTGTAAAAATATGGTGCGGTAACATGTACCCCATTCTTTTATTGTACATTGTCATTTTTTGATATGTTTTTCGACTTTTTGTAAACCAGAACAAATTCAACTTTAAATTTTAATGCAAATATTTTTTACTCGGTCATGCCTTTAAAGCCCCATGTTAAGGGGCGAAACTGTGCTTTTCCATATATTCTCTCTCTGTTGGGGTCCCCCAGGGTTCTGTTCTTGGGCCTCTCCTATTTTCAATCTACACCTTCTCCCTGGGTCAGCCGATAGCCTCTCATGGCTTCAAATACCATCTCTACGCTGACGACACCCAAATCTATTTCTCTACCCCTCAGCTCACTCCCTCCTCACGTATCACTAACTTACTAACAGATATATCGGTCTGGATGTCCCACCACTTCCTCAAACTCAATCTATCCAAAACCGAACTTATAAAATTTTTCCTCCACCACTTGCCCCTTTCCCCTGATCAATGTCAAAATCGATGGCACATCTATCAGCCCATCCCCGCACGCCAAGGTCCTAGGTGTAGTCCTGGACTCTGAGCTATCGTTTAAGCCCCATATCCAATCACTGTCCAAATCTTGCCACTTCAACATCTCCAAAATACGCCCCTGCCTAACCAATGAAACCACAAAGCTCTTAATTCACCCCCTGGTCATCTCTCGCCTTGACTACTGCAACTCCCTCCTCATTGGCTTACTTTTATATAGGCTATCCCCCCCCCTTCAATCCATCATGAATGATGCTGCCAGACAAATCCACCTTACCAATTTGCTCTGTCTGCTACTCCTCTCCGTCATTCCCTTCACTGGCTTCCGCTCACCCAACTAAATAAATTCAAAATACTAACAACTTACAAAGCCATCCACAATTTAGCCCCCAGCTACATCACTAGCCTAGTCTCAAAATACCAACCTAATCGTTCCAAGACCTCCTGCTCTCTAGCTCCCTCGTCACCTCCTCCTTTGCTTACCTCAAGGACTTTTCCAGAGCCTCTCCAATCCTATGGAACTCCTTACCCCAATCTGTCCGATTATCTCCTACTCTCTTAGCTTTTAGACGATCGGTGAAAACCCTCGTCTTCAGAGAAGCCTACCCACACCTAACAACTGTATTTTCAATTTCTCCATCAGTTCATCCCCCCACAGCTATTACCTTTTGTTTCACTTGACCCTCCCTTCTAGACTGTAAAGCTCTAACGAGCAGGGCCCTCTGACCCCTCCTGTATCGAATTGTATCGTAACTGTACTTTTTCCCCTTATGTTGTAAAGCGCTACACAAACTCTTGGCGCTATATAAATCCTGAATAATAATAATAATAATAATAATAATAATATTCCAGGGATGTGGCTATATTTAAGCAGATAAGTGAAACCTCTATTTTTTTTTTTTTTGAGTACTAACAAAAGATGTTAACTAAACCATTGAGATGTAGGACTCTGTACAAGGGCTTACCAAACACAGGGACACCACAAGTCTGACATAGCAGCACTATAACTGGAACTCCAGGAGTTAAGCAGCTGAGAAACAATATACATTCTTAACACATCAAGACCCCCAAGCATAACCACTAAATTGGAGTCCAAACGATTGCTACAACCAAGAATCTGTTCAGTCCTACCACATCCTAACACCAGAGACAGAAAGCATTATATATGTATTTTACGATTTCGCCCATAGTTACAACTTTAAACGTTCAGGAGGTTTACAACAGTTTAATCTTCTGACCTTGACAATGGAAGGATCCGTAAAACTCTCATTCAGGATGTAAAGGTCACTGCGGAGCTCAAGAGGATCAATAATAAAATCCTCACTGCGGGTGGAGATCTGCAGGAGGCAGGTGAGGCCCAGGAAGCTGCGGTACGAATGGTGCTGCAAGAGGAAGAGGACAATTATTAACAAACAGGCAACAAACACTAAAGATTCTCCTTAACCTCTTGCTGCTCATGCAATGCTTGTGAGCGGCAGCAGGGAAGGTGGACTTTACCTACCACATGCTACACATATGCGTCCATGGGCGGCCCAGTTTTCTGTACTGAAAGCGCGCTCACAGCACAGTGATCAAGCTTTCAAAGACAGTTTCCAATCTTTAGTAATGTTCGGGAGCCGGCGTCAGTTCCTGATCATGTAACCACGGGGACAGCCAATCACAGAGGTCACGTGATTGGGGTTTAATAGTAAATGTTGATAAGAATCATGTTTGCATTGCCCATAGTAACAAGCATTTAGCTTCTCTATCTGAAAATCCTCAGACTAGAATCTAATTATTTTGGGTAGCGCAAATTTTTCTATTCCTATAGATAATATAAAAACAATTCTTGTATCGGATGACGTCTTACCTCCAGATCCACAGCAAACTCTGAGCATTTTAACAACTTCTCATTTAGCGCTACAAGATCATCCAGCGTGTTGATAAAATGGTAGGGGACGTCGTTCAAAGGTACAAATGGCTGGTAAAAACAAAGCAACATAATTAGTTTTGCTGCCATACTGTCTTTGCATTATAAAGTTGCAAACTGCATAGCTGTAAAAATAGCAGCTGTGGCAAACATTGAACCTTCACTATATTTTTATACTGATTGGTTCTCTTTAACAATCATGAATGTGGTCAAATTAACAAGTACTGAAGTATCAAACAATGGCACATAACGCCAGATCTGAAAATCGATTTTGAACAAGGTCAAGGAGACAGGACTATGGTTACATGAGTAATGGCAGGAGGTCCTTACATGTAACATGTAGTGATGGCCTGAAAATTATCAGCCGAAAATAGGGTTTTCAGCCTTGTGCCAAAGGGTAAAAAGTGGCAATAATGGCTGCCAAATATGCACCAAAAATGCAACAAGCAGGATTTTTAACACCGCTTCAAAAAAGGTGCTGATAATGGGCAAAAATAATTTCACAATATTAAATTTAAAAAGGTTGAATATAATACATTTATAAAAATATTTATATATATTTTTTAAACTGTCAATTTTGGTTTTGGCCAAGTGCATCCTGAACTTTCGGTGCACCACTAGCAACATGTAGAGAGGGCATTAAGGAAATGGGTCATATATAAAAATATTCCCATTGCAAACATTTCGGGAGATGGCAAAAAAAAAAAAGCAAGCATGTAGCAACTTCCAGATGGTAACATTATAAGCAACAGTATACAGTATATTGCCAATACACTATGGATCTTTAGGATAATGTCCAAATGTTTATTCTGGTGATCACATCACCAGAATAAAAGGTACAACATTGGAGAGTCACGCAGGACCCCTTTGTGGCTCCGAAACATTGTACGATACCGATGTGATCTCTTGAAAAAATAAATAAAAGTTTGGGATGTTATCTTAAAGCTCCATGATGTGCTGGCGATATGTATGTACTCTTGCTAAAAATTAGGGGTGCAACGGATCAAAAAACTCACGGTTCGGATCATTCCTCGGATTAGGAGTCACGGTTCGGATCAAAAAAAAAAAAAAAAAATCTCCCCCACTGTAATATCCACAATCTCCCTATTGGCAGGGTGTGGCAGAGTACTGCAGGGTATTGGTGGGTATATTGGCAGAGTATTGGCAGACTATTGGCAGGGTATGAAAGAGTATTGGCAGGGCATGGAAGAGTATTGGCAGGGCAGTGCAGGAGGGCATTGCAGAGTATTGGCAGGGCATTGCAGAGTATTGGCAGGGCATTGCAGAGTATTGGCAGGGCATTGCAGAGTATTGGCAGGGCATTGCAGAGTATTGGCAGGGCATTGCAGAGTATTGGCACTGCTGCCATCCGATCTCTCCCCTCCACTGTACAGATCAGTACACAGAGGGGAGAGAGGAACTGGCGTCATGACATGACGCCGGTTTGTTACAAGTGATCGCTCCGTCATTTGACGGAGCGATCACGTGCTAAACGGCTGCCGGGTGTACCAAGATGGCTGCCGCTCCGGAGCTAGGCAGAAGCCGCTGCCTTTCCTATGGCCGAGGCCACAGAGCGCTCCGTGGATCGCGGGTGTCCCCTGGAGGTTGATCCGTACGGATCGATGACGATCCGTTGCACCCCTACTAAAAATGGTAAGGTAAGGCCTGGAGGAGAAAAAAAAAAAAAAAAAAACCACAAAAAAAACCAAACTTACAAAATTGGGAAAAACAACATTTTTTTTCTTTTTTCCTCCCCAAAGCCCTTTATTTTTTGGTAAACATTGAATAAATAAAAAAAAAAAAAAAAAAAAAAAAAAAAAAAAAAAAGGGGGGGGACGGAATATGTTTTTTTACAATGATAAATAATATTTCCAAATGTTGCAAGGATGGCAAAACACATTCTTGCATGCCAGAGACGCCCTAAAGACATGTAAAAATACTTTATGGAATTAAATGATGAGGACCATAATTAAAGAGTTTTTCCCTCCAGAGTTCATTCCAGAAACATTTTTGCAGCTTCTGGATCATCACAAAGTATTTCACCAACAGCATCTTCAATAGGACTTTAAATTAGCAAAACTGCTCCACACCGATTTTTTTTTTTCCTTAACGCTACTTACCGTGTTTGGAGGAAGAAAAATGCTGACTATGACCCGAAGAACACCATCCCTACAGTCAAACATGGAGGTGGAAACATTATGCTTTGGGACTGTTTCTCTGCTAAAGGTACAGGCTGACTTTGCTGCATTCAGGGGCCAATGGACGGGGCCATGTATTGTAAAGTCTTGGATGAGAATCTTCTTCCCTCAGCCTCAACACTGAAGATGGGTCATTAATGGGTCTTCCAGCATGACAATGACCCAAAACATACCGCCAAGGCAACAAAGGAGTGTCTCAAGAAGAAGCACATTAAGGTCATGGAGTGGCCTAACCAGTCTTCAGACCTTAATCCTATACAAAATGTATGGAGGGAGCTGAAACTTTGAGTTGCCAAGCGACAGCCAAGAAACCTTAAGGATTTAGAGAAGATCTGTAAAGAAAAGTGGACCAAAACCCTCCTGAGATGTGTGCAAACCTGGCCACCAACTACAAGAAATGTATTACCTCTGTGCTTGCCAACAAAGGGTTTCTCCACCAAGTACTAAGTCATGTTTTGCTTTGGAATCAAATACTTATTTTACTCACTGAACTGCAACTCAATTTATAACATTTGTGATGTGTTTTTCGTCTGGATTTTTGGTTGATATTCTGTCTGTATCATTTAAAATACACCTGTGATAAAAATTATAGACCCTTCATTTTTTTGTAAGTGGGCAAACTTACAAATTCTGCAGGGGATCAAATAATTAATTTTCCCCACTGTGTGTGATGATTCAGGGATTAGTCAATTAAGACCACAAGCTACAAGGGAGACCCCGGACAATTTTTGGGATGCATGTTTCAATAGAGAACTTAGGCAGCACTGACATCATGTATTAAGGATAAAATGCAATTATGTAGTTCCTCAATGAGTAGTCAGGCTGCAAAACTCACTTGTATGTCTGGCATTTCCATATGTTTCTCCAGAGGATCAAAGTGATCCAATTCATACCGATAAGGGTGAGCCAGCCTGAAAAACACATCATTAAAGTTAGAGAAGACGCTATACATTATATGAGAAAAAATATTGCTAAAAAGGATGGTTGACCAGCCAATAAAACCATAATTACAGCAGTACCATTGGTACCCAGAAACACCTAATGGTGGATGTTAAGTGTGTGCATACTGAATCACTCTCAATGGTCTGCATAAGTAGTCACTCTAGTGCAGGGATCCTCAAACTACGGACCTCCAGCTGTTGCAGAACTACACATCCCACGAGGCATTGTAAAGCTCTGACATTCACAGACATGACTCGGCATGATGGGAATTGTAGTGTTTGAACAACTAGAGGGCCGTAGTTTAAAGACCCCTGCTCTAGTGTGCGTTTCATTTGAATAGGGAAGGAGTTAACTCCTTTCCTATGCAATGGGAAAGCAAGCAATCTGCATTCTATTTCTGATGCCTTAAATAAGGGGTGTCTGTTCCATTAAACTGGTTATCCCTTCTAGAACAGAAAAAAAAAAAATAAATAAATAAAAAACGCATCACGGAAAAAGCCTTTTTCTCCCCCGATTCAGGAAAAAGGGTTACAAATCAGTTGTATTTTTTTAAGATTTATTCACAAGTGTGTGACTGCTACAGTTCACATCCCTCTTTCTGCTTGTGCAGTGACCACACCACACAAGCAGAGCCTAAAAAGTTAACCCTCCTCCTTCCTCTCGTTTTGGGCTGAGTGGAGGACGGGGACGGGCAGAGACATCGGAGGATGCAGCTCCAGTTCTCCTGTTCCATCTGTCATAGAAAAACTGCTAGAACAGACAACTGATCCTAATTAAAAATGGTACTTCAGCGCCTTTTGTTTAGGGGCAGCATCTGCTGTATTTTCTCTGTTTATGCTTGTACCACTCTTCCCGTTTTTTTTTTTTTTTTTTTTAACAGACGATTTTGTTTTCATGCATCTTACATGTCACTTTCAGGCTGCTGTAATCGCTGTTGGTGGATAAAATCTGCTAGGGCTGCCGGGACATCCAGGTCTTCAGGGCGCTTCTCCCGTTTAGTCCTGAGAGCTGGGGAAAAACAGAGCACAGTCACCCCCCATTACACAGGCGAGTAGCCGACAGGCTGCAATCTCATGTATTGACAATTTGAGGAATTCTAAATGCATATTACAGCTCCAAGAAGGTTTGCAAGTCATGTTACACCGAGCCTCACAAATCAAACAGAGGTTGATTTATTAAAGGCAAATATACTGTGCACTGCAAGTGCAGTTGCTCTAGATCTGAGGTGGAAGCTCTGATTTCTATCATCCAATTTTGTTCAAGAAAAAATGCTTTTTTTTTTTTATTTCCCTTGCACGTGATTGGGTATTCTTTGAAGCTTTACCTCATTTACCAAGCTCTGGAGCAACTGCACTTGTAGTACACAATAGATTTGCCTTTAGTAAAATCGACCCCATATTTTATTTGTACCAACTATCAAGATGCAAGTATGGAAAAATCAAAGAAAGTTCCTGGAATTATTAAGTAATCTAATTTAAAGTGCATGTTTTCTTGGTTTTGAGTAGAGTGGGTAAGGGTTAGAAGGCCTGTCAAGTTTTTTTTTTTGTATTCTTTATTTAAGTGCTGTACAGAAGTCACACATGACATTAAACTTTCAACTGATTTTCATGGTTGCCAATGTGTACTAACATCATCTGTCACATTCATTAAAGTAGAATGATAGCATAACTATAGCATTAAAAAAAAAAAAAAAAAAAAAAAAAAAAAAATTATATATATATATTAATATTATAGAGTAAGGGAGGGTAATAACCCCTGAAAGGTTAATTTTTACCATCTTTGTCCCATTGGGGAGATTACCCTTCACTTCCTGTCCCATAGCCAAACAGAAAATCCCTGCAAATTAAGGGAATTCTTTGAGGACCCCCAGGTCACCAGAACAGTCCCCATTGGAAGATATCCCATCTATTACTTTTCTGGGGACAACCCCAAATTTGAGCTTTTCTTTTACTTTCAATGATAATGGTAAACAGGACAAATAGAGAGGGTGAATCTCCTTAATGGGGGCACAGACAGCAATAAAAACTAGCGGTGTTCCAATCCTCCTCCCCTCTATCCAAAGCTAAAAAAATAAATACAATTTTTTACCTTTGGTTATACCTTAAAGTAATAATAAAATCTCATTTGATTTGTTTACTTACCAGTTCTGTGCAGTGGTTTTGCCAAAATCAGCCCTGATCCTCCTCTTCTTGGGTCCCCCCGCTGGTGCTCCTGCCTCCTCCCCCTGTCAAGTGCCCCTCCCCCCCCATAGCAAGCTGCTTGCTTTTGGAGCACTCGTGCGTGCTCGCTCCCGAGCCCTGCTTTGTGTCTATAAAACGGAGCATGACTCGGCTCCGCCCCCTCCCCCCCCCTTCCTCCTCACTGGCTCCGATTGACAGCAGCTGGAGCCATTGGCTCCTGCTGTTGTATGTGATGCAGTGAAGAGTTAGAGGCCTCAGTTCTTGTGCACATGGCTGGATCGAGATAACGCTCAGGTACAGTCCCTTGCAAAAGCATTCACCCCCTTGGCTTTTACCTATTTTGTTACATTACAGCCTTTAGTTCAATGTTTTTTTAAATCTGAATTATATGTGATGATCAGAACACAATAGTCTAAGTTGGTGAAGTAAAATTAGAAAAATATATACATAAAACTATTTTTCAGAAATAAAAAACGGATAATTGGCATGTATTCACCCCCTTTGTTATCAAGCCCAAAAAAGCTCTGGTGCAACCAATTACCTTCAGAAATCATAATTAGTGAAATAATGTCCACCTGTGTGCAATCTAAGTGTCACATGATCTGTCATTACATTTACACACCTTTTTGAAAGGCCCCAGAGGCTGCAACACCCAAGCAAGAGGCTCCACTAACCAAACACTGCTATGAAGACCAAGGAACTCTCCAAACAAGTAAGTGACAATGTTGTTGAGAAGTACAAGTCAGGGTTAGGTTATAAAAAAAAATATTCAAATCTGATGATCCCCAGGAGCACCATCAAATCTATGATAACCAAATGGAAAGAACATGGCACAACAGCAAACCTTCCAAGTGATGGCTGCACACCAAAACTCACGGACCGGGCAAGGAGGACATTAAATAGAGAAGCAGCACAGAGACCTAAGGTAATCCTGGAGGAGCTGCAGAGTTCCACAGCAGAGACTGGAGTATCTGTACATAGGACGACAATAAGCCGTACGCTCCAAAGAGTTGTGCTTTATGGCAGAGTGGCCAGAAGAAAGCCATTACTTTCAGCAAAAAAACTAAATGGCACGATTTGAGTTTGCGAAAAGGCATGTGAGAGACTCCCAAAATGTGTGGAGGAAGGTGCTCTGGTCTGATGAGACTAAAATTGAACTTTTTGGCCATCAAAGAAAATGCTATGTCTGGCGCAAACCCAACACATCACATCACATCACCCAAAGAACACCATCCCCACAGTGAATCATGGTGGTGGCAGCATCATGCTGTGGGGATGTTTTTCAGCAGTCAGAATTGGGAAACTGGTCAGAGTTGAGGGAACGATGGATGGAGCTAAATACAGAGATATTCTTGTGCAAAACCTGTACCACTCTGTGTTTGATTTGAGGCTAGGACGGCGGTTCACCTTCCAGCAGGACAATGACCCCAAACACACTGCTAAAGCAACACTTGAGTGATTTAAGGGGAAACATGTTAAATGTGTTTCAAATGGCCTAGTCAAAGCCCAGACCTTAATCCAATAGAAAATCTGTGGTTAGACTTAAAGATTGCTATTCACAAGTGCAGACCATCCAACTTGAAGGTGCTGGAGCAGTTTTGCAAGGAGGAATGGGCAAGAATCCCAGTGGTAAGATGTGGCAAGCTCATAGAGACTTATCCAAAGCAACTTGGAGCTGTGATAGCCGCAAAAGGTGGCTCTACAAAGTATTGACTTTAGGGGGGTGAATAGTTATGCACATTGACTTTTTCTGTTATTTTGTCCTATTTGTTGTTCGCTTCACAGTAAAAAAAAAAAAAAGAAAAAAAATATTCAAGAGTTGTGTGCATGTTAAATGAAATGATGCAAATTCTCAAACAATCCATGTTAATTCCAGGTTGTGAGGCAACAAAACACAAAAAATGCCAAGGGGGTGAATACTTTTGCAAGGCACTGTATATATTTAGGGAGGCTGCGAGGGAAGCTGCAAGCAGAAGGTTGTTTTACCTTATGCACAGAATGCAGCAAGGTAAAAAAAAAAAAAAAAAAAAAAAATGTTTTCCCCTTTCTTTTTAAAACCACTTTAAAAGAGAAGTATGGGGTTTGGGGTTTTTGCAGATTTATACTTGCCTAGGTAGATGCAGCATCGGTCCCCCGATGTCTCTAAGACTGAAAACCGAGCGATCCAACAGCGCAGATCACTCGGTTCTCACAGTTCCCCCGAGCAGAGAGCTGCTGTCAGTCACTGCTCTCCCCCCTCCTTGCTCATTGGAGTGCTGGGCTGTGGGCTGTGGGGGGGGGGGGGAGGTGAGAGTGGCCGACTCAGGCTCTCAGCGGCTTGTTGAGAGGCTCAGCCGGTGCTGGTCCAGGCATGTGGGCAGATCCAGACTCCATGACCTTACCTGAGCCTGGACCGGCTCTGTGATGTCAGCCCGCTCTCTGCTCAAAATGGGTCAAAGGAGTGCTAAATGAACTGCACTCCTGTGATCCATAAGAGAAGTACAGCCAAACGAGCTTTGCCTGTACACCTTAACAGGTAATCAGCTCCTGTCAAATTTTTACTGCTATTCAGGGCTTTGTTAGAGATTTCAACTCACTTCCTTTCCTGCTGACATGCTGCTGTAGAGGAAATGAGTGCAACTTTCCAACAGCAACATAGACAAAAACATTTCTTTAGCAGAGTAAGGGGGAGGCCAATACCTCTGTCACTTTATTTCTGTGTCCCTGGTGCTGATTTCCCCTCACTTCCTGTCTAGTAAAGCGGTTGTCAGGACAGGAAGCGAAGGCAAATTTCTCTAACAGAGCCCCAGATAGCAGTAGGTAGGTGGGATCACTTCCCAAGTTGCGAGTGCCATCAAGGAACATGAACTGGTAGCAGCGATAGGTTTCCCAGTGCTATGGCAAGTCCTTACTCTCTGGAAGCGGTTTCTGCGCGTTTGGCTTTATAAATATTTTTGGAACAAAAGGAGTGTTCGTGTTGTCTATCTTTTCTTTGAACTTCAGCTGTGGTCGCACAATGTTCTTGGCCTGTAGCAGACGAAATGTTTGTGTCTTGTGTTTCTTGCTTGTGTCATTGCTCTGCAAATGCAAAAGAAACAGGCACATTAAGAGCATCGCCACCAGAATAACAATGATAATCTGAAAGAAGTCCGGGGTTTGTGGGTTCTGCTTACCCGGCGATTCCAGCTGGAGATAATGGTCTTTGGTGCCTGAAGACCTGCAGGCAGAATGGGCTCCTGGCTACGGTGCACCCCTGAAGCTTCATCCAGCATCATGCCCTGCAAAATAAGAGTACCTGTCACTGCTTCTGAATGACTGCCCAGCACTCAGCCCAACTTAAAGCAGTAGCAAACTCAGTACAAAAAAAAACAAAAAAAAAAAAAACCCACACACAGTAGCCCAATATCACTATGTAATGCATTTATGAACACAAAGATATACTCTTTAGCATCCTATCAGCAGCCTTACTATTGATGCAGCTTGTTTCGTTAGTTGTCTGTTCCGCCTGAAGCCGGCGCCATCTTTGCTGCAACCTCCCTATTCCTTCCATATGTGTACTTCCGCCCTTTCTCCTGCATCATTGCAAGAACCTCATATGCTCAGTACAAGTAAACCAAGCCTCGTTTTCATCTGTTACCATGGTGCCTTAGCCCCGCATAACCAATCAAAATACACATGTAAATATCTTACTCCTGATTTGCTGGCTGTGCAATAACCATCGAATCAGTGCCTTTCCTTGCTCAGTGTTGATGCTTTGTAAACACCCCATGACATAAATAGTCACATGGGGTTTTTCGGAAAATGATGAATGATGAGAACGCTCGCAAGATTACAAAGACACAGCACATAGCTGTACAGTAACCGCATACTCAATGTGCCGTCAATCTGGATACCACTGCGCATGCACCAGAGACGTAATTGAAAGAAGGAAGGGATACCATCTTGTAAACCCCGCACCTGGACTAGATTTCTTTTAAATTAGAAGAGAAGTATCAGGTTTTTTTTTTTTTCCCTAATCATACTTACCTAGGTGGATGCTGCATCTGTCCTGCGCCAGCTCTAAGACTGAGAACCGAGCGATTAAACGCTGCTGATCGTTTGGCTTTGGCTGTACTTCTCCTTTAAAGCGGTGAATAAGAAATAGAAAAATAAATTCAGAAACTACAAAATACTGTAGCTGCTGACATTTAAAGGAGAAGTCCAGCCTAAGCTTGTTAGGCCGGGCTTCTCCTATGGATCACAGGAGTGCAATTTGTTTTGCACTCCTGTGACCCGTTTTGAGCAGAGAACTGAAGTCCGCTCTCTGCTGACGTCACAGAAATCAGTCCAGGCACCGCGTAATCCCGACAATGGAAGTCTGGCTCTGCCAGGTACCTGGACTAACACCCGTCTCCCCTCCCCCCGACTCCCCCCACAAGCTCAGCACTCCAGTGAGCGCGGAGAGGGCATTTAATAGAGTTGCACTGATAACGAGTACCGATATTTTCGGTCAAGTACTCACTGATACTGAGTACCACAACTTTGCGGTGCGATTTGCGTCAATACAAAATAAATGGGCACCCTAGCATTTAATTTATTAGGAGAATGCAGAGCATTGCACCTACAATCACCAAATAGCGTGTGCAATCCCAGGCTCCTGCAGACTCTCAGCATAGGGGTCTGCTCATACCTCATACAGGCAGGCAGTTACCTGAGAACAAGAAGATCAATGGACTACGAGAGAACTCACCAGCTCAGCTCATTGAGAACTACAAGCCGTCAGCTGCAATGGCTGACGGTACTTGTAGGCATTCATTCACAGGACACAGTGAATACAATGACGCGACCATGTGGCTGCAGATGCCGGATACTGGAACATGTTACACGTTCCACCCTAAACAAACAGGTGAACTTAACCTTTAAAAAAACAGATACATAACAGTCCCTGGAGTCCAGCGTTGTCTTTTATGCAGATGATTCTCATCAGGGCATCTGCTCCTCTGCACAGCCATTTTGGTTTTAGGAGCCATCTGCAACCTCCTGATGTCCCTCAGCTGGCTCCCCTGCTGCGCATGCACAAGCAGCAGCCTGCAGTGAGACTGTTCCTACATCCTCCTGAAATATGATCCCAGGAGGCTGCTGGCAGGCAACATCGTACTGAGAAAAATGTACCGATTCCAAAAAAGTTTTTTTCTTTTTTTAATTAACATTTCTGCAGAGGCTGAGATTCAGGAAATGAAAGCAGAAAAGTCATTTTTGGATGAAGATCTAGATGCTTTTATGTGTGTTATTTTTGTGCAGTTTATTAATGTAGGAGTATATGCACTGATCATTTGTATTGTCAATTAACACTATACATTGTTTGTAATAATTATTTATACTTCTACAGTGGTAACTTGGATTACGAGCATAATTTGTTCCAGAAGAATGCTTCCAAAGCACTCGTATATCAAAGCGAGTTTCCCCATAGAAGTCAATGGAAACTCAGGTAATTAGTTCCACAGTGACTTCTATTGTTTGCAGTACCACATGTGGCCAGAGGTGGGGGAGTGCCAGAGACACTCGGAAACCCCCCGTTCCCGAGTGGCTCCAAATGTGACACCGGTGCCCCTGCACCTCTGGCCAAATGCAGTACTGCACACCGCAAAAGCTTGAATCCTGCTTGTTTTGCGAGACAACGCAAACTGAGTCAGGATTTTTCATTGCATTGCGAAACGCTCATTAACCGAGTTACTCGCAATCCGAGTTATTACTTTATAGGTTTATTTTTTTTACTTCATAGTGCTATATAGTTGTTGTATTCTTATATATTATTTAGCTACAAAAGTAAGCACCCACCACTCTCTCCAGAATGGCGTCATTAGCATCCACCAGCAAATCCATCTTGTCTTCCAGGGCACTGTCCTTATTGTGATTCCCGGTGTAACTGCGGCAGCCATGATACTGCATAATCCGACTCATGCTGTGTGTGAAGAAGACCGGATCCCAAAGAAAGTAAAAACAGAACCCAAGACATTAATGAAGTAGATATGGAGGAAGTTATTGGTTATGCTGTACATTGTTCTATTTAGATGTAAAACAAAGCAAAATTTAAAAGAGACCATCTCCATCAAGGCCAGCGTTTCTCATACAAACAGGATATCATAGAACCCTGGGGTGCCTCCTGAAGCTGCTAGGGGTTCCTAAGGCAGTGGCAACTTTATCTCCCATCTACAACGACACCAAATGCAGAGTGGCAATTTGCCATGGACCACCACAGTGAGGTGTTACTTCTACATGGATCATTATTCTTAAAGTGATACTAAAGTCTTGGTTTTTCTCCTTTAAAAATAACATACATGTTATACTTACCTGCTTTGTGTAGTGGTTTTGCACAGAGCAGATCCTCCTCTTCTCAGGTCCCTCTTCGGTGCTCCTGGCCCCTCGTTCCTGTTAAGTGCCCCCACAGCAAGCTGAGCCGAGTCGCAGCTCCGTGTGCTAATTCAGACACAGAGCCTCGGCCCAGCCCCACCCCTCTCTCTCTCTACTGATTGGCTCAACGACTTTGACAGCAGCGGGAGCCAATGGCACATCTCTGCTGTTTCAGGCAATGAGGAGGGAGAGTCCCGGACAGCCAAGTCTCTCCTGCAACAATTGCTGGATAGAGATGGGGCTCAGGTAAGTATTAGGGGGCTTCTGCACACAGAAGGCTTTTTATCTTAAAGCGGGATTCCGGCCAGCGAAATTTTTTTTTTTAAAGTCAGCAGCTACAAACACTGTAGCTGCTGACTTTAAATACGTAGACTTACCTGTCCTGGGTTCCCGCGATGTCGGCCGCTCGAGGCCGACCCGTCCCTCGGCTCCCGACACCGCCATCCTAAGTAAGGGAAACAGGCAGTGGAGCCTTGCGGCTTCACTGCCAGTTTCCTACTGCGCACACGCGAGCGGCGCTCTGCGAATGGCCCCGTGGTTTTCTGGGAACACACACACACACACACACACACACACACACAGTTCCCAGAAGGCAACAGGGCCGCTCACCGAGGAGCAGGACACACAGCGGAATAGGAAGAGGCAGATTACGAAGACTGCCTAGCAACAAGGGTTTAGGTAAGTTTAAAAAATGTTTTTTTTTTTTTTTTCAAATTTAAAAAAAAAATTTTTTTTGGATTTTTCATGCAATTTTTTTTTTTAGGATGGCCCTCCACTTTAAAAAGGCATAGAATGCCAAAGATAAAAAAAAAAAAAAAAAACCTACTGCCTTTACAAACAATTTAAACTACACTAGTAGAATTTCATTCAACATTTTTTCGTTGCAAGATAGTTTGATTGTTTTTCTATTAGTGGGATCAAATCAAGGTTCGTTTTTAATTGCAGTGAAGAGAACATTTGAAGGGGTAGGATGTAAAATCTTTTGCAAATGTATGAATTTATCAGTGAACGTGCGTTTCTTTTTATAGTCTATTTATTCCAAATGTTAATGGCAAACAAAACCTTGAACTACAGCTTTTCTGTATAATATAATTTTTATAATACATATAAATAATAAAAAAGTATTGAATTTTTTTTTTTTTTTTAGAATCATACTTACCTAGGTGGATGCAGCATCGATCCTACGCTGCATTTGTACCCTGCTGGCTCTAACACTGAAAACCGATCAAACACCGCCGACCATTCGGTTCTCAAAGCTCTGTCAGCAGAGAGTCGGTAACTGTTAGGCTCGGTTCACACTAGGGGCGGCACGACTTGCAGGTCACCTCACCGAGGCGACCTGCACACAACTGCCAGGGCGACTTGCAAAACGACTTCTGTATAGAAGTCTATGCAAGCCGCCCCCAAAGTAGTACAGGAACCTTTTTCTAAGTCGGAGCGACTTGCGTTGCCCTGACTAGAACAGTTCCATTGTACAGAACGGGACGCTACTTGTCAGGCGACTAGGTCACTTGACAAGTCGTCCTAGTGTGAACCGGCACTTAGTCACCGGCTCTCTGCTCTAAAGCTCCCCCCCTTCCCCCACACTCACTGGAGCGCTGGGCTGTGGAGGGGGGAGAAATGGCCGGCTTAGGCTCTCAACGCCTCACTGAGATGCTGAGCTGGGCGACAGTCCAGGCATGTGGGCAGATCCCGAGCCTGGAGCGGCTCTGTGAGATCAACCGACAGCGGGCTTCAGCATGCTGAAAACGGGTCACAGGTGTGCAGAATGAACGGCACTCTTGTGATCCACAGCCAAAACAAGTTTTAGCTGTACTTCTCCTTTAACCACTTCAATACCAGGCACTTAACCCTTTCCTGCCCAGGACAATTTTCAGCTTTCAGCTTTGTGGCACTTTGAATGACAATTGCGCGGTCATGCTACACTGTACCCAAACTAAATTTGTATCATTTTCTTCCCACAAATAGAGCTTTCTTTTGGTGATATGTGATCACCTCTGGGGTTATTTTTTGCTAAACAAACTAAAAAATACCAACATTTAAAAAAAAAAAAAAAGTTCTCAGTTTCTGTCATAAAATTTAGTTTTACCCCTTCACTGACGGGCACTAATAAGGCGGCACTGATATGTAGAATCGATGGGCACCAATAGGCTGCACTGATATGCAGCACTGATAGATGGCACTGATGGGCAGCACCAATGATGAGGTACTGATGTGTTACTGACAGGTGTTACTGCTGGACACTGATTGGCATTGTAATGGGCACTGGCAGTCTTTTATTATGGGGACACTGCTGGGCACTTATTGGCATGTGATTGGCACAACTGAGGGGGCTGTGCTGATAATCAATGTGCTGATTATCAGCACAGACACCCCACCCCCCCTTCTGACAGGGAGACTTGCCCCGATCGGCGCTCCCTTTCAGTGCAAACCGAGGAATGCAGTTTACCGCCAATTCCTGGTTCACACAATGATCAGCTGTGATTGGTCACAGCTGATCATGTGGTAAGAAGCCTCTGACAAAGGCTTCTTATCACGATCGGAGATGCGGCATGTGAGACTGACACACCGCACTCGTGATCGCCGTGGTGCGCGCCCCCACGGCATGCTATCCTGCTGGATGTCATATGACGCCCAGTCAGGAGAATAGAACCACTTCCTGGATGTCATTGACCGGGCGGGAAGTGGTTAAAAAATATAACACATACATATACACACACCCCTAAATATTAAAATTACCGTATTTATCGGCGTATAAAACGCACTTTTTTCCCCTTAAAATCAGGGGAAAATCGCGGGTGCGTGTTATACGCCGATCCCCTGCGATCCTGACCTGTCAGAATGAAAAAAAAAAAAAATCGCTGACCGCGATTTGAAAATGGCGCCGCCGGCGCCGAAATACACAGTGCCGGTCCTCGGCTCTTCTTGTCCGCTTTCGGTTTCACTCGAGCGCCGCCCGAACCTAGCCGAGTATACTCGGCTAGTTTCGGATAGCTCCGCTCACCGTCCGAGTGGAGCCGAAAGTGAACGAGAGCCGCCGAGAAGAGCCGAGGACCGGCTCTGTGTATTTCGGCGCCGGCGGCGCCATTTTCAAATCGCGGTCGGCGATTTTGAAGTTCAGAGGCTTCAGCAAGACTGCACTGGGGCAAGGCTGGACTGGGGCAAGGCTGCACTGGACACTGGGGAAGGCTGCACTGGCATGGCTGCACTGGCATGGCTGCACTGGCAAGGCTGCACTGGCAAGGCTGCACTGGCATGGCTGCACTGGCATGGCTGCACTGGCAAGGCTGCACTGGCATGGCTGCACTGGCAAGGCTGCACTGGGGCAAGGCTGCACTGGGGCAAGGCTGCACTGGCAAGGCTGCAATGATGGGCATTTAAATGTAAGTTTTTTTCCCTTCAAGTTCCCTCCTAAAAGTTTTTTTTCCTTAAAATTCCCTCCTAAATTGGGGTGCGTGTTATACGCCGATAAATACGGTAAATGTATAATTAGTCATTTCAAGATCTTTACCAAAAATAATTCTGTTATACACAGCAGGTGGGTGTTAATCTGTTGTGGAGGTCATACAGCAATGTAAGCCACATTCTTTTTTTCTTCTTGTATTGAAAACTTTCTACAACATATAAAGCTAATGTACCACAAGCTGTATGTATAATTAGATTTATCTGGAGTTTCCTTGAACCTCTGGGGTAAAACACAAAAAAATAAAAAAATAAAAAAAGTGAAGAAGGATGAGAAAGGCTGAGCTTGGCTGGCCAAACTAAAGAAGGAACAACCAATCAGAACTCAGTCCAGTATTTTCTGCTGTGCCCCAGAGTCCAAAAAATAAAACTTTTAGAGTCAGTCTGAGCAAAGAACACATCCTCATTAAACCTCTCTGTGTCTCTAACAGACGGTAATGACGTACCAGTGAAGCAGGCGGTCACCCTGTGTTTCACAGAAGGAGCGGAAGCCGGGAAAGCTGCGATAGAAGTCATACTCATCTCCAGACTGTGGAAGACCGGTCGATGACTTTGTGGTGGCGACGACCTTCCCCAGAGCATACTGCAAGAAACAAACCAATGAGAAAATGGCATGCTATGTCGTGAACAGTGCGAGAATAGTCCAGCACAGTACATAGGCTAAGCCCAGCACTGACAGAGTACAGTACACAGTTCTTTGCCCTGCAGTGATAACAGTACCGTACAGTACGATCACAGCCCAGTAGGGCAGAAATAACTAATTGAAAATCGATTATAATTTATATGCTAAATAATTGTCAAGTTTTGTTTACATATCAGTATACACAGTGCAGCACACGTACAGCTCAGTACACCATCCATATACACTGACCGGCCACTTTATTATTAGGTACACCTCGCTAGTACCGGGTTGGACCCCCTTTTTCCTTCATTGTTCGTGGAATAGATTCAACAAGGTGTTGGAATTGTTCCTCAGAGATTTTCCTCCATAGTGACATGATAACATCACACAGTCGCTGCAGATTTGTCGGCTGCACATCCATGATGTTCCACCAAATCCCAAAGGTGCTCTATTGGATGAGATCTGGTGAGTGTGGTGAGATCTGGTGAGTGTGGAGGCCATTGGAGTACAGGGACCTCATTGTCCAGTGGTGAGATGATTGGAGCTTTGTGACATGGAGCATTATCCTGCTGGAAGGAGCCATCAGAAGATGGGGACACTGTAGTAATAAAGGGATGGACATGGTCAGCAACAATACTCAGGTAGGCCGTGGTGTTTAAACAAAGAGTTGTTACTGAGGGAGCCCAAAGTGTGCCAAGAAAATATCCCCCCCACCATTACACCCCCACCACCAGCCTGAACCGGTGATACAAGGCAGGATGGATCCATGCTTTCATGTTGTTTACACCAAATTCTCACCCCACCATCTGAATGTTGCAGCTAAAAAAATCGAGACTCCTCAGACCAGGCAACGTTTTTCCAATCTTGGTGAGCCTGTGTGAATTGTAGCCTCAGTTTCCTGTTCTTAGCCGACAGGAGTGTCACCCGGTGTGTTCTTCTGCTGCTGTAGCCCATCTGCTTCAAGGTTGGATGTGTTGTGTGTTCAGAGATGGTATTCTGCATACCTTGGTTGTAACGAGAGGTTATTTGAGTTACTGTTGCCTTTCTATCATCTCGAACCAGTCTGCCGATTCTCTTCTGACATCAACAAGGAATTTTCATCCACACAACTTCCGCTCACTGGATATTTTCTCTTTTTCGGACCATTCTCTGTAAATCCTAGAGATGGTTGTGTGTGAAAATCCCAGTAGATCAGCAGTTTTTGAATCAGACCAGCCCCCCTGGCACCAACAGCCATGCCACGTTCAAAGTCACTTAAATCCCCTTTCTTCCCCATTCTGATGCTCAGTTTAATCTTCTGCAAGTCGTCTTCACCACATCTAGATGCCTAAAAGCACTGAGTTGCTGCCATGTGATTGGCTGATTAGAAATGTATGTTACCAAGCAATTGAACATGTGTACCTAATAAAGTGGCCGGTGAGTGTATATTACTTCTTTCTAAGCATAAATTAACCCCTGATAGTAGGGATAATCTGCAGCCGAGCAGCAGATTATTTGTTTTTGTGCTATGAAGGGGTAATTTTTGTTTTTTTAACCCCTTCATGACAGGTGATACAAAAAAGCATACTGCTGCTACTAAATGTCTTAGTGACAGAAGATGCTGACAGCGGATATCAAGCTACCTGCCTATGACAAGGGAGTCCGACATACATATTATATTACAGTCCTGCCTGAAAAACAGCGTTTTAAGTCTTTTTTTCTTTAAACAAAAATTATGATTGCTTTGTCTGATATGTACCAGATTCAACCTCTATAAAGTATATACTGTATCTCTTCTGTTATTCTGAGAGTGGATAAGATTTTTTGTTCCTAATCATATAGCTGGTCATTTTTTACCACTGCATATATAGTATCTCACAAAAGTAAGTACACCCCTCACATGTTTGTAAATATTTTATTATATATCTTTTCATGTGACAACACTGAAGAAATGACACTTTGCTACAATGTAAAGAAGTGAGTGTACAGCTTGTATAACAGTGTAAATTTGTTGTCCCCTCAAAATAACTCAACACACAGCCATTAATGTCTAAACCGCTGGCAACAAAAGTGAGTACACCCCTAAGTGAAAATGTCCAAATTGGGCCCAAAGTGTCAATATTTTGTGTGGTCACCATTATTTTCCAGCACTGCCTTAACCCTACTGGGCATGGAGTTCACCAGAGCTTCACAGGTTACCACTGGGGTCCTCTTCTACTCCTCCATGATGACATCACAGAGCTGGTGGATGTTAGAGTCCTTGCGCTCCTCCACCTTCCACTTGAGGATGCCCCACAGATGCTCAATAGGGTTTAGGTCTGGAGACATGCTTGGCCAGTCCATCACCTTTACCCTCAGCTTCTTTAGCAAGGCAGTGGTCATCTTGGAGGTGTGTTTGGGGTCGTTATGTTGGAATACTGCCCTGCGGCCCAGTCTTCAAAGGGAGGGGATCATGCTCTGCTTCAGAATGTCACAGTACATGTTGGGATTCATGGTTCCGTCAATGAACTGTAGCTCCCCAGTGCCGGCAACACTCATGCAGCCCCAGACCATGACACTCCCACCACCATGCTGGACTGTAGACAAGACACACTTGTCTTTGTACTCCTGACCTGGTTGCCCCCACACACGCTTGACACCATCTGAACCAAATAAGTTTATCTTGGTCTCATCAGACCACAGGACATGGTTCAGTAATCCATGTCCTTAGTCTGCTTGTCTTCAGCAAACTGTTTGCACTCTTTCTTGTACATCATCTTTAGAAGAGGCTTCCTTCTGGGATGACAGCCATGCAGACCAATTTGATGCAGTGTGCGGCGTATGGTCTGAGCACCGACAGGCTAACCCCCCCACCCCTTCAACCTCTGCAGCAATACTGGCAGCACTCATATGTCTATTTCCCAAAGACAACCTCTGGACATGACGCTGAGCACATGACCTCAACTTCTTTGGTCGACCATGGCGAGGCCTGTTCTGAGTGGAACCTGTCCTGTTAAATTACTGTATGGTCTTGGCCACCGTGCTGCAGCTCAGTTTCAGGGTCTTTTCAATCTTCTTATAGCCTAGGCCATCTTTATGTAGAGCAAAATTCTTTTTTTCAGATCCTCAGAGAGTTCCTTGCCATGAGGTGTCATGTTGAACTTCTAGTGACCAGTATGAGAGAGTGAGAGCGATAACACCAAATTTAACACACCTGAGACCTTATAACACTAACAAGTCACATGACACCGGGGAGGGAAAATGGCTAATTGGGACCAATTTGGACATTTTCACTTACAGGTGTACTCACTTTTGTTGCCAGCGGTTTAGACATTAATGGCTGTGTGTTGAGTTATTTTGAGGGGACAGCAAATTTACACTGTTATACAAGCTGTACACTCACTACTTTACATTGTAGCAAAGTGTCATTTCTTCAGTGTTGTCATATGAAAAGATAGAAGAAAATATTCACAAAAATGTGAGGGGTGTACTGACTTTTGTGAGATACTGTATATATTCAAGAATAATTTGTGTACATTTCATCTAAACTGCACTCCACACTTTTTTTTTTTTAAGGGTTTTATCCAATCAAAACAATAAAGAATGGTTAGTTGGATCCTCACAGTCCAGTACAGTGTGACCACGGGCGAGTACCAGGGCTGATAATAGGGAGGTAGAGGTGGCCCCCATCAGTTCAGCGGGTGACCGGAGGGGCAGAGAGGGGTTTAAATAAACACATTTAGGTACAGTAACCCCACAGGCCGTGGCTCCCTACAGTGAGATGAAATGTCCCTTGGGTCTCTCAGTTCTGCAGCACAGGCCGGGGACAACGAGGGGACTATTTACTTATTTTCAGGAACAGGCGGAGCAATCCTCCATGCCCGGCTTCCGATAATCAAAGTTCTGACCTCTTTTTCTCTTTTTATCAATTCGCCAACGCAGGCTGGAACATTCATCTGTCAGAAGTGGCAGGACAGAGGACTACTCCACCTGTTCCTGTACATAGTCCCCGGCCTCTAGGCAGGCTGTATGGCTGGGGGGGTAAGGGTTCTAGGCAGGCTGTATGGCTGGGGGGGGGGTAAGGGTTCTAGGCAGGCTGTATGGCTGGGGGGGGGGTAAGGGTTCTAGGCAGGCTGTATGGCTGGGGGGGGGGGGTGGTGGGTAGGGTTCTAGGCAGGCTTTATGGCTGGGGGGGGGGGGGGAATCAGGGTTCTAGGCAGGCTGTATGGCTGGGGGGGTAGGGTTCTAGGCAGGCTGTATGGTGGGTGGGGGCTAGGGTTCTAGGCAGGCTGTATGGCTGGGGGGGGGGGATCAGGGTTCTAGGAGGCAGGCTGTATGGCTGGGGGGGGGGGGGGTAGGGTTCTAGGCAGGCTGTACGGCTGGGGGGGGGGGGTAGGGTTCTAGGCAGGCTGTACGGCGGGGGGTAGGGTTCTGGGCAGGCTGTACGGCGGGGGGGTAGGGTTCTGGGCAGGCTGTACGGCGCGGGGGGGGGTAGGGTTCTAGGCAGGCTGTATGGCGGGGGGGGGGGTAGGGTTCTGGGCAGGCTGTACGGCTGGGGGGGGGGGGTAGGGTTCTAGGCAGGCTGTACGGTGGGGGGGGGGGGGGTAGGGTTCTAGGCAGGCTGTACGGCGGGGGGGGGGTAGGGTTCTAGGCAGGCTGTACGGCGGGGGGGGGGGGGGTTCTAGGCAGGCTGTACGGCGGGGGGGGGGGTAGGGTTCTAGGCAGGCTGTACGGCGGGGGGGGGGTAGGGTTCTAGGCAGGCTGTACAGCGGGGGGGGGGGGTAGGGTTCTAGGCAGGCTGTACGGCTGGGGGGGGGGGGGTAGGGTTCTAGGCAGGCTGTATGGCGGGGGGGGGATCAGGGTTCTGGGCAGGCTGTACGGCGGGGGGGGTAGGGTTCTAGGCAGGCTGTACGGCTGGGGGGGTAGGGTTCTAGGCAGGCTGTATGGCTGGGGGGGTAGGGTTCTAGGCAGGCTGTATGGC
Organism: Aquarana catesbeiana; assembly: GCF_042186555.1. Lineage (NCBI taxonomy): Eukaryota > Metazoa > Chordata > Amphibia > Anura > Ranidae > Aquarana > Aquarana catesbeiana. The sequence continues at coordinate 235,060,650 of NC_133333.1, read as the reverse complement.
TGGGGGGGAGGGGGGTAGGGTTCTAGGCAGGCTGTACGGCGGGGGGGGGGAGGGTTCTAGGCAGGCTGTATGGTTGGGGGGGGGATCAGGGTTCTAGGAGGCAGGCAGGCTGTATGGCTGGGGGGGGGGGATCAGGGTTCTAGGAGGCAGGCTGTACGTCGGGGGGGGGGGGGGGGGGTAGGGTTCTAGGCAAGCTGTATGGCGGGGGGGGGGGGTTCTAGGCAGGCTGTATGGCTGGGGGGGGGATCAGGGTTCTAGGAGGCAGGCTGTACGTCGGGGGGGGGGGGGGGGGGGTTCTAGGCAAGCTGTATGGCGGGGGGGGGGGTTCTAGGCAGGCCGTGGGGGGGGGTGGGCACCCTATCAGGCTGTATGGGGGGGGGGAGTGCGGTGACCTCACACACAGGCTGTATTGGGGGGATTTCCCCTCATGAATCTCTATAAATACCCCCCGGAAGTGATCTCAGTACTGAGGCACCTTCACAAAGCTCTCGGTGTCGGGATATCCCGGGAACGGTCCCGCTTCCTCCTCCATCTTGCTCGTCACACCACCTACGGGAGCCGCCATGATGCCACCGAGTACCGAGCGTGGTCATAAAAGCGTGACCGGGCAACGGACTTTGACGTCACGCCCCTGCCCTCCTTTAGGCGGCCATGTTTATTGAGGGCAGTGCTGGGATTCTCCCTCTGTGATGTGTCGGAAATTCCTTGTCTTTGGAGGTATTACGACTTTTACCGCTCCCGATCGGCCGATTTCTAGGCATACCCCCCCCCCATGCTCCATCTTAGTAGAATTGTTCCTGGAAATCTGCCCACAATTACCTCCTATTATGATGCCCATTCTGCTGGTTTTAGTTATTTGGTGAAAAGCTTTAAAAAGTACCAAATAAAGTTTGATGAAGACGCTGATGATGATGACGATGAAGACGCTGATGATGATGATGGTGAAGACGCTGATGAAGATGATGATGAAGACGCTGATGAAGACGCTGATGAAGATGATGATGAAGACGCTGATGATGATGATGATGAAGACGCTGATGATGATGATGATGAAGACGCTGATGAAGATGATGATGAAGACGCTGATGATGATGACGATGGTGACGACGATGATGACATTGATGAAGATGATTATGACAATGAGGTATGGTGACGCTGACAGCGCAATGACAACTAATGACTCTTCCGTGGCCCCATTCAGGGTGATCCCTGTCATTGTTCAGATATGGCCATTTGTTTACATTCAGCTGTCTGCTGGGGAATCTCCTGGCCAGCAGCTGAATGGGGCCAGGAATATACAGTATCATTAGTTGATAGGAAACCAGTGGTTGCCAGCATCCTAGCAACAAGCCCCTGTGGTTGTGGGCTTGTATTCCCCATAGACCATGGGTTGTGTCTCTACCCTCAGGTGATCCGAGCCTCACGGAGTGGGTTTGTGTATATGAGGGTGCACTGGGGGCATTCCCTGCAAAGATTTTGCTAGAGTCCTTTTGATGGACAGCTTGATCTGTTGAAAAATAACATACGTACTGGCTGGATCGGGTGTAAAACCTAAAAAAAAAAAAAATGAATGCAATCACCACGTTGCCTATGGATGGATAGTAAAAAAAATGGAGTTATGTATCATTTTCTTTTGCATTAAAATTTTAAAAAGTTAAAAAAAAAGTGTATTTTAAAAAAATATTTTTTCAAAAACTTCGTTTGAAAAACCGCTATGCAAATACCGTGTGGCATAAAAAAATTGCAAAACCCAACAGTTTATACCCTAGTCTAGGGCCTCTGCTTTAAAAAAAATTATAAATATATATATATATATCTATATATATATATATATATAGATATATATAATGAATATGGGTTCTAACAAAGTTTTTAGCAAAAAAAAAACAAAAATGATTTTCACATGTAAACAAAAAGTGCCAGAAAATGCCTGGTCTTCAACTGGCTAAAAATCAATGGAGCAAAAATTTCTATAGTAAAGTGCATAAAATTTCACAACGTGCATATGTCCTATAAAGTGCAAAGTGCAATAATCAAAAACATATGACTTAAAATAAAGTGACATGAGCGAACACATTTTTCTTAATTGAATTGTGACCGTATAACTCAGGGAATAGCACCAGAGCAAGTTTTTCTTTGCACTAAGTTGGACATTCATTGGACTGTCCTTTTTTTTTTTTTTAGAAAATTTGTCTTTTTTTTTTTAATTATTTCTCATTTACCATACAGTTGTAAATTAATTTGGGTACATGAGTTATATGGTCACGATTGAATTAACTAAAATGAGTTTGCTTATGTCACTATATTTTAGGTCATATATGTTTTTGTTTATTGCATGTTGCACTTTATGGGAATAATGCACTTTGTGAAAATGTTATGCACTTTACTATAGAAATGTTTGCACCATTGATTATTAAGGCTTTTGTGTATGCCTGTTTTGGTATTTATGATTATAAGGGTTTTTTTTTTTTTATCCCAGTGCACATTGGTTGAGAGCGCACAAGATTATTATTTCTATGAAATACGAACAAAGCATATCCCTCTATAGTGTGTTCATGTCTCAATTAAGAGCACTAAGTGTAATTTCTGTCTGTGGCTTCCTTCTTCTGCTATCAGCAAAAATCACTTCTGACAAGTTTCCCTGACACCAAGAGAAAAATGGTGACAAATTTTCCAACTCTCACACGAAGACAAAGACCCAGTCCATAGGCTTGTTTTTGTTGTTTTATTGGGGAAAACAACTTGAATGGGTAATAGGGATTATGGGATGCCCAACTTACCCAATTAGAACACCACAAGGACAACTTCCTTCTCTCTGTACTCTGAAAAATGGCAAACCCTGGGCTGTATTCCATACAGAACAATGACAGTCTATTTTAATTTGGCAAAGTAGAAATCCTCTTATAGGGGCTCTGTGTTCCCTTAGTGGAATTATAGCAAAGTCCCAAACTTGTAGGAGCTCTATGCCCCCTCTCTCTTGAAAATACTATTCCATCTGGCCACTTGGTAAAGTATCCCAAAACAAAGGATTGGGTTTAGCTTGTCAGCACAGTCCCAAAAAAGCCTGCTGGATATTAAATCTGGCAGCTTTAACCTTTTTTGGCCCTGGGGGTGTAGAGGTACTCACATTGTCCCTAAAATCCTGCTTCTTTTGAGAAGACTGCTGTTTAGGCCTCCTGCTTGCCAGGTCCTCCCATGCTACCCAGGGTGTCTCCTAGAAGAAACTGTAGGGTAGTAGAGATCCCTCTGTCATTCTTCCTTCTTTTCTCCAGCTCCCAGCCTGGAAAAAAGTTAATATTAAAATTTTTGGAAGATTGGGTGTAGGGAAGAAGGAACAGAGATGTGGAGAAAAAGGCCTTCCGGGTGATCCAAAAGTAGATGGAGTGTTCCAAACGTCTACTAAAGGGCTGCATGTGAACCTTGGGCTACAGTTTGGGCACCAGAGAATTACATTCATTGCATTCTATAAAAATTGTGCCTACTAAGAGCTAAGAATGTGAAATTGGTAGAAAAATGTGTAGTTTTAATTAGTAAAGTCCTACTTCTGAGAATATGACAATTTATTTTTAGTGGAAGGTTAATTGAGTGAGGCCTCAATGACAGGTCCTCTTTAATCACGGACTGTCTAAACTGACAGGTGCCCATTACTGGTAGATCCAAAGATCAATAGGCCTTCAGATGTCACGACAGGTCCATTGCTCAGAGATTGGGTGTAGGGAAGAAGGAACTGAGAAGTCGAGAGAAGTGGCAGGCAAGGGTCCAAAAGGTAGGTGGAGCAGTGCCGGAATTACCAGGGTCGCAACAGTCGCAGTTGCAACTGGGCCCGGCATTCCGCCACTGTGTGTGGGGGGGGAGGGGCAGCGGGGTTGATCCTCACACACGACTCTGAGCGGAGATCGTGTGTCATAGATTAATAGCACAGAGAGACACTGGCGGCGGCATTAATGTTCTATTTGTCGGTCCTCTCTGGCACGGATGAGAGAGGACACACAGCTGATCTCACGGCTCCCCCTTCTCCCCCCTCCCCTCTCCTGTGTATTCTATGGGCAGTCAAGTGTGAAGCTAAAGAGCTCATATTTCCCACGGAGCACACAGGAGAGGGGAGGAGGGAGAAGGGGGAGCCGTGAGATCAGCTGTGTGTCCTCTCTCATCCGTGCCAGAGAGGACCGACAAATAGAACATTAATGTCGCCGCCAGTGTCTCTCTGTGCTATTAATCTATGACACACGATCTCCGCTCAGAGCCGTGCCGTCCTGAGAAGGCAGACAGCACTGATAGAAATTAATAGCAGGGACTGATGAGCACTGATAGAAGGCACTGATGGGCACTGATGAGCACTGATAGAAGGCACTGATGAGCACTGATGGGAACTGATGAGCACTGATAGAAGGCACTGATGAGCACTGATAGAAGGCACTGATGGGCACTGATGAGCACTAATAGAAGGCACTGCTGAGCACTGATAGACGGCACTGATGAGCACTGATAGAAGGCACTGATGGGCACTGATGAGCACTAATAGAAGGCACTGCTGAGCACTGATAGACGGCACTGATGAGCACTGATAGAAGGCACTGATGAGCACTGATAGACGGCACTGATGAGCACTGATAGAAGGCACTGATGAGCACTGATAGAAGGCACTGATGAGCACTAATAGAAGGCACTGATGGACACTGATGAGCACTAATAGACGGCACTGATGAGCACTGACGGCACTGATGAGCACTGATGGACGGCACTGATGAGCACTGATGAGCACTAATAGAAGGCACTGATGGGCACTGATGAGCACTAATAGAAGGCACTGCTGAGCACTGATAGACGGCACTGATGAGCACTGATAGAAGGCACTGATGAGCACTGATAGACTGCACTGATAAACGACACTGATGAGCACTGATAGAAGGCACTGATGGGCACTGATGAGCACTGATGGGCACTGATAGACGGCACTGATAGAAGGCACTGATAGACGGCACTGGTAGAAGGCACTGATGAGCACTGATAGAAGGCACTGATGAGCACTGATGGGCACTGATAGGAGGCATTTATGGGCACTGATAAGAGGCACTGATGAGCACTTATAGGAGGCACTGATGAGCACTGATAGGCCACATTGATGAGCATTGATAGGCAGCACTGATAGGAGGCACTAATGTGCACTGATAGGCTGCACTGATAGGTGGCATTGATGGGCACTGATAGATGGTACTGATGGGCACTGAGGAACACCAATAGGCAGAACTCAGGCAGTATTGATGGGCTTTGATGGACAGAATTGAAGAGTACTGATAGGTGGCACTGATGGAGGCAGTTAGGTGGCATTAATGAGCACTGATAGGTGGTGCTGATAGGCAGAATTAATGGGCACTAATAGGCAGCATTAATGAGCACTGATAGGTAACACTTGTAGGTGGAAGTGATGGGCACTGATGGGCACTGATGATTGGGGCACTGATTATCAGTGTAAACAATTTACTGACATTCTTGACAGTTAATGGCAGTCCTTTCCTAACACAAACACAGCGTGTGAGAAAAGGGCTGTGGATAACCAGTCTGTTTACATGTGATCAGCTGATCACATGGTAAAGGGCCAATGTGATTGCGCTGGATGCATGTCCCAGGGGTCATGTGGGAAGCACGGTTTTGGGAGGATGTCCATGGACACCCTCCCAAAATTGGAAGCCGGGGCTCGGATGGAAGGGGGGCCCATCATGGTTTCTTGCACCGGGGCCCTGAAGGTTCTAGTTACGCCTCTGAGGTGGAGCGTTCCAGCCATGTACCAAGGGGTTGCATGTGGACCTTGAGCCGCAGGTTGGGCACCAGAGAATTGTCATTGCATTATGTGCCCACTAAGAGCTAAAAATGTGAAATTGGTATAAAATTAAAATTACACATTAAGTATTTTTTTTTTAATAATGAACACACAGCATGTCGCAGTTTGTTGTGTATGGGGCTGCGTAGCTGCAGACCGGTCAGGGTGCCCATGCTGACCTGTGTCCACACCCAAAAGCACCTACAATGGGCACGTGAGCATCAGAACTGGACCACAGAGCAATGGAAGAAGGTGGCCTTGTCTGATGGATCACATTTTGTTTACATGATGTGGATGGTTGGGTGTGTGTGCATCTGGGGAAGAAATGGCACCAGGATGCAGTATGGAAAAAATACATGCTAGCGAAGGCAGTGAACTGCTACTGATGGCTTTGCACCAGATACCACAGCATACCTACATAGGTCTAGTGGAGTCCACGTCTCGATGGGTCAGGGCTGTTTTGGTGGCAAAAAGTGGACCTACTCAATAGTAGGTGGGTGGTCATAATGTTATGGTTGATCGGTGTTTAAGGCTCAACTCACAGAGCTAACACATCAAAATCAAAAAAAGCATCCTACTTAAAAAAAGTGACAGTTACTTTTTAGACGAGTCCAATGACACTTGGAAATTACAGTTAACAGGATTGACGGTTGGGCTGGTGTTGAAGGGTAAGTTCACCTTTACAGAAAAATTATTATTTCTGTGTAAAGATTTTATAAAGATCCTGTGTAAGTTCACCTTACAGAATTTTTTCTGTAAAAGTGAACTTACCCCTTAAAGATTCACCTTTACAGAGTCACCGATTTAAAACATTGTAAAAAAAAAAAAAAAAAAAAGGTGTTTTTTTAAAAGTTGCCTGCAGTATATTTCCAGTATATTTCTCAATTTACAAATCTTTACACAAAATGTAGGATCTTTATTTTCAGGCATGTGCTTGTTATTTTTAAATCTCATTGGATAGGTTCTTATTACTGCCAGTGTCCCCAATGGGGCGATTCACATTAATTTCCTGTTTAAACAATGGGCATCAGAAAGAATTGAAAGGGGAAATGTCAACAGGGTGCATTTAGAGCCTCAGTGAGATTTATAAATGGTCACCAGTCTATACAAATCTAAAAAAAAAAAAAAAAAAAAAAAATGCATAATATATTTGTCTGGAGTCGGGTTTTACATTTAGATTTCAGGTCCAATGTAAGCAAACTTGTCACCTGGCAGGTTCCTCGGACAATAATGACTTTTTGTATTACATTTATATTTCCATCATGTATCCCCATCACACTGCTGCACAGGTGTCATGTCATGTCTTGGACAGTTAACTCCTTTGACCATATAAGGTCATTGATTATGACATCATAGTGTAGGGCAGTATATAGGAGAGGTCAGTGGCAGACACACCATATAAGGTAATTGATTATGACATCATAGTGTAAGGCAGTGTATAAGAGAGGTCAGTGGCAGACACAGCCAGTTTTTGCTGAGAGTGTGAAGAGGTAGGTCATGCTTTGTTATGCTCTGTGTAGATTGTAGAATATGTGTGTGTGTTTTCATGGAGAAGAATAGAATTTGCACTATTTTTAGAGCCTCAGTGAGATTAACTGTCACCAGTTTACCCCAAAAAAATAAAAAAAAAATAATATATATATATATATATATATATATATATATATATATATATATATATATATATTTGGCTGGAGTCAGGTTTTACATTTAGATTTCAGGTCCAATGTAATTAAACTTCCTCAGACAAAAATTGCTTTTATATTACATTTATATTTCCATCATGTATCCATCACACTGCACAGGTGTCATGTCATGTCTTGGACACTTTACTCCCCAGTGAGATTTTTAAATTGTCACCAGTTTATACTAAAAAAAAAATAAAATAGTGTAAGGCAGGGTATAGGAGAGGTGTGTGGCAGACATGGCCAGTTGTTGCTGCGAGTGTGAAGAGGGAGGTCATGCTTTGCTATGCTCTGTGTAGACTGTGTGTTTCCATGGAGACGGGGCAAGGCAGCCAGTAACAGAATGTGCGCTATTTTTAGCACCCAACTGACCTTTCAGTTTAAATCCCTTGCGGCAGTTATTTGAAACGCAAACCCGGGCAAACTCCTATAATCTGTCCTCTGTAGAATATTGTAGATTTAGAATATTCTGCATTAATTGTAAATAGTGAAAAGTCCATGTTAAAGAATAATTCCAGACTTTTCCCTCATATTCTGAGCCCTGCAGTCATATCTCTGGTTCTATCCAGTAAATCATTGATGATTACAATAACCAGTTGAGTGTCAGCCTGTATACATCCCTTCATTTCCAGCCATTTATCAATTTTCAGTGCTGTGATAGTTTGACTGACGAATACTAGTAATTAATTAATGTACCCAAATAGATTCTAAATCATTTTTTTTACAATAGAGATTTGGTGATATTTAATGACCACTGGGGTTCTCATTTTGTTATTATATAAAAAGGGGAAAATGAGTGAACGTTTGGATTTTCTTAAATTTAAATTTTTTTCTTTAACTTTAAAAAATTTAAAAAAAAATCATTGATGGTCACTGGAGCTTAACCCCAAACCCCCCCCCCCTTCCCCCACTGTTAAAAATTCTGTTCAAATCATAAGACGTTATTGCCTTGGCCTGTGGATCGGCTCCTGGTCAGTCGTTGTCTAATGATTGCTGTTAGTCGTAGTTCTGGCCAATGATTGTGTGATATCTAGTTATAGGAAATGATCGCTAAATCTTGTCTTTTTTTTCTTTACAGTTTGTTATTATACTTTGAGCATCAAGAGGAATTTACAGTTTGTTGTTATACTTTGAGCGTCAAGAGGAATTTACAGTTCGTTGTTATACTTTGAGTATAAAGAGGAATTTACAGTTGGTTGTTATACTTTGACTATCAAGAGGATATCACTGAGCAAAGATGTCCAGCAGAGTAAGTATCTATATTTCATTTCACTATTCTGACACTTGTAAATACACATACACAAAGGAGGGGCACATGACATCATTGACAGGATATGGACACATGGCCACATTCATTTTCACTTACCCTTTATTCCCACCTACATATCCTGTGAAGAACACATTTCCTGTCCCTGGGTGGCCATGCTCACTCCTTCACTGTATCTATGGAAGGGTTTATCACCACCACCCAGGCTGGACTACAAACCTGTTCATCTCGATTACATATAGGGAATGGGGAGATTAGTAGTGTACAGAAGGAGAACATCAGTAATACTGTCTATTCACAGCAGTTTTGGCAAGATCACTGGGCATTTTCTGTAATTGCTGAAAATGGTCTTAGCCTGAAAAACTGCAATATATTACATTTTATTCTTGGTTTAAATATTCTTTAAAAGTGTATGTAAAGGATAGAGATAGACTGGATAGAGTGGTGAGAGGTTAGACACTGGGGGGAGGAGGGGTTTATTATAACTGGCGCACTCAGAATCTGGAAGCGGATTGTTTTTTTTAAGCAGAGGCACACCAGATTTTGCACGCTCCAGCTTTAGTAAACTACCCCTCACTGTGTAGAGTTTTTATTGCTGCCTTTGTTGCCACTGATGAGTGGTAATCCAAAAAGTATGAGCAATTGGTGCGGGAAAAGCCTCCACTGGGGACACCCGAATGGTAGGAATTCCATTCACTTTAAAGAGATTTACTTGAATTTCCTGTTGCGTCTCTAGTACAGGAAGTGATGGGAAATCTCCTGGACACAGAATAAAAAGAACTTTATATGGGTAGTAACGATTCCCAATACTATCTAAAACTATAACAGAAGGTTTTGGATCTACATACACTTTAAGAAAACTGTGTGCAGGGAGGGGCGATGACAAACATGGAGATCTAGAATATGGGTCACACTTTATGTAATGCAGATCAAATTTTACAGTAACTTCTAAATCATGTCACTAACTGTACAAAACTAAATCCAAATTAATGCCAATGAAAGTCTAATTTTATATCAGAACTTCCACTGACTTTCTTCTTTTCATTTATAGGTTAGAGTTAATGTGAAAGGGCAGAGGAGCCCACAGACGACAGATGAAAGAATGAGGAAGGTGCAAGCGAGGCAACAGAAGGCAAGGCTGGAATTAATTGATAGATGTAGAGGCACTGCAGAAAAAGTATGGGAGGATAAAAGAAGGGTAGAGGAGAAGAGGATAGAGGGGGATAAGAAAAGACAGGATGATAGATGTAGAACAGCAGAGAGGGATAGGAAAGTAGGGCAGGTTAAGGTAAAACGGGACCAAGAAAAGAGGGAAAAGATTCTATCCCGCAATGCCAGAATATTGCAGAAGAGAATGAAAGAGGAGAAACAGCAGGAGGAGGAGGACAAGAAGATAGCGAAGGAAGCACAGAGAAGGGATGAGGGGCGGAGGGAAAAAGAGAAGAGAGAGCAAGAAAAGTCACAAAAAATGAGGGAAAACATTCTATCCCGCCATGCGAGAATACGGCAGGACAGAATAAAAGAGGAGAAACAGCAGGAGGAGGAGGACAAGAAGATAGCGAAGGAAGCACAGAGAAGGGATGAGGGGCGAAGGGAAAAAGAGAAGAGAGAGCAAGAAAAATCACAAAAAATGAGGGAAAACATTCTATCCCGCCATGTGAGAATACGGCAGGACAGAATGAAAGAGGAGAAACAGCAGGAGGAGGAGGACAAGAAGATAGCGAAGGAAGCACAGAGAAGGGATGAGGGGCGGAGGGAAAAAGAGAAGAGAGAGCAAGAAAAGTCACAAAAAATGAGGGAAAACATTCTATCCCGCCATGCGAGAATACGGCAGGACAGAATAAAAGAGGAGAAACAGCAGGAGGAGGAGGACAAGAAGATAGCGAAGGAAGCACAGAGAAGGGATGAGGGGCGGAGGGAAAAAGAGAAGAGAGAGCAAGAAAAGTCACAAAAAATGAGGGAAAACATTCTATCCCGCAATGTGAGAATACGGCAGGACAGAATGAAAGAGGAGAAACAGCAGGAGGAGAAATATATGAAGACAGTGGAGGACACACGGAGAAGGGATGAGGGGCGGAGGGAAATAGAGAAGGGAGAGCGAGAGGAACAAAAATTGATGGAAATCATTCCATCCCGAAAGTGGCAGAGAAGTGTGGAGGGGCAGAGGGCACAGCAGGTAATGGAAAGGAGGAAAGTGAGGGAAGAGCAGAAAAGGGACGAGGAGCAGAGGGAAAAAGAGAGGAAAGAGCGAGAAGAGGAACAAAAAAGACTGGAAAACGCGAAAGTCTACAATACAAGAATGCAGCAGAGGAAAGAGGAAAAGGAGAAGCAGCAGCAGAAGGTAGACATGAAGAGAGGGGAGGAAACATGGATAAGAGAGGAGAATCGGAAGGAAGAAGAGCGGAAAAAAATAGAAAACACTCGAGCCAGAAAAGAAGCTGAAGTGTTGAGAAAATACTGCTTACGACATCGCCCATACTAGACAGGAGGCAGAGAGAGTGGATAATAGGGGGAAGGGTAGTGAGAGAGGAGGGGGAACAGTAGAGGGGGAAGGGAGGTGAGAGAGGAGGGGGAACAGGGGAGGGGGAAGGGTAGTGAGAGAGGAGGGGGAACAGGAGAGGGGGAAGGGAGGTGAGAGAGGAGGGGGAACAGGGGAGGGGGAAGGGAGGTGAGAGAGGAGGGGATAGGAGAGGGGGAAGGGTAGTGAGAGAGGAGGGGATAGGAGAGGGGGAAGGGTAGTGAGAGAGGAGGGGGGGTAGGAGAGGGGAAAGGGTAGTGAGAGAGAAGGGGATAGGAGAGGGGGAAGGGTAGTGAGAGAGAAGGGGATAGGAGAGGGGGAAGGGTAGTGAGAGAGGAGGGGGATTGGAGAGAGGGAAGGGTAGTGAGAGAGGAGGGGATAGGAGAGGGGGAAGGGTAGTGAGAGAGAAGGGGATAGGAGAGGGGGAAGGGTAGTGAGAGAGGAGGGGGATTGGAGAGGGGGAAGGGTAGTGAGAGTGGAGGGGGATTGGAGAGGGGGAAGGGTAGTGAGAGTGGAGGGGAGAGGAGAGGGGGGAGTGGAGGGGATAGGAGAGGGGGGAGTGGGTGGGATAGGGAACAGGCTAGCGAGAGAAGATAGGAGAGGGGTAAGGGTAGTGAAAAAGGGGGAAGGTTAGGGATTGTGGGACCAGCTGGACCAGGGGGAGGTTGGAGGCTGGTTCCTTTTTTTAAATTATTATTTAGGTGTGTGTTGGACCAGCTATAGGGGGAAGTTAGAGGCTGGTACTTTTTTTCTTTTTTATTATTATTATTATTTAGGTGTGTGTTGAACCAGTTATAGGAGGAGTTTGGAGGCTGGTTCCGTCTTTTTTTTCTTTTGGTGTGTGTTGGACCAGCTATAGGGGGGGGTTAGAGGCTGGTTCCTTTTTTATTATTATTTACATGTGTTGATGAAGCAGCTATAGGGGGAGGTTGGTACTTTTTTTTTCTTTTTTTTTAGGCCACTTTCACACTGGAGAGGTGGATCTGTTAGTGTCTAGTTTTAGCAGTGCTTTGCTGCTGGCGGGGTGCTTTTAACCCCCCAGAAGGGGTTAAAAGAGCTTGTTTAGCGCTGCTATCAAATCGCTTATAAAGCGTTGCCCATTCATTTCAATGGACAGGGGCGGTGGAGGTGCATTGTATACACCGCTCCCTCACCATCCCAAAGATGCTGCCCTGCAGGAAATGTTTTCCTGTCCTGCAAGCGCACCACTGGAGTGTGAAAGCACTCAGGATTTCACACTGGGGCTGCAAAAGAGGCATATTACAGTGGTCCAAAGTCCTCTTTTCTGATGAGAGCAAATTTTGCATCTCATTTGTAAACCAAGGACCTAGAGTATGGAGGAAGAATGAAGAGGCACACACTGCAAGATGCTTGCATCAGCCCACCATTTTCATTTTTGGAGCTTCGGAATCACCAACTATCAATGTAGTTGGTCAAACAAGACAATTGGCTGTTCCTAGAAGAACACTCAACAAAAAGTCTGAGGAACCTTCCCAGCGACCAGGTAGGGCTATAACAACACAGGTTCCTACATTGGTGGGGGCTGCCACCTCAGTAATCGGCGGGTCCTCCCATCAGCACTCAATTTCCATTTCTGCAGCTTCTGCAGAAGCTTTAAGGTTAAGCTTTAAGGTTAATGAAAAATATCACATTCTAAAGGGAAAGGTAGAACAAGGGGGGGGGGAGTATGGAAAAGGGAGAGATGGAGGAAAAGAAAGAGGGGGGCATTGGGGAGAAATAAAGGGGTGTGAGGGTTCCCCCCAACCCTCACCACCCTTCTTTCCTTCAACCTCCCTTATCTCCCTCTCTCCCTCTTCCATACTCCCCCTACCCCTTGTACTATCTTTCCCTTTAGAATGTGATATTTTTGATTAACCTTAAAGCTTAATGTCTACGTTTGGCAACTCTTGGATATGAGGCAGCTTTTGGAAGACTTGGTTCGGTTCCCCACGGGCCTAGCTGGCTGTTTACCACCAACATCTCAGGCACATTTTTACAGGTGATTATGTTTGATTGATGTATTGTCGATCTACATTAAGTAATTGATTATGTTTTTAAGTTTAGAGGCCGGTAGGCTTTTGAGGCATGTGCTGGACCGGCTATAAGAGGAGGTTGGAGGCCTGTATGTTTTTGAGGCGTGTGTTGGACCGGCTATGAGGGGAGGTTGGAACTCTTTTTGTCTTCAGAGGCGGGAGGAGTCTTTCCAGCTTTCTTTAGGCTTTCTCTGCTGGAGAAATCAGAACTCTTCCCACCAGTGAGGTCCTTCATGGAGAAGTCCAAGGCCTTACTCAGACGGGGTATATGAATCTGTAACCTGTGTGGGGGCTGAGTTAATCCCAAAAAGAACATGCATGCGGGTGCAGTTGCGCAGACGCACCCTGGGTGCGTTCGGGGCTGTGCATCGGCACCCACGCAGATGTCACATTGGGTACAGCAGCTGCAACCCAGTTGACAGCAATGGGACTGCCTACACGGGATGCTGGAAACAGCTGTGCATCCCCATTCCGGTAAACACTGCCCTCCCATGGGGTACGGATTCATACCCCCATGTGAATGAGGCCTAAGGGTGAATGGAATATTTAGCTCCATATATATAGAATGTAGTTTAGGGTAAGTTTGGATTTCTTCTGGAGGCGCTTTAAGTGGACAGAACTGATTCACTCCGCTCAGCGGGGGTGGGCTTTAGAGAACAGAGGCCGCATATGGGCAGCACAGAGGCTTAGGGGTTAGCCTTGCAGCACTGGGGTCCTTGTTTCAGATTTTGACCAGGACACTATCTGCATGGAGTTTGCATGTTCTCCCTGTGATTGCGTGGGTTTCCTCCGGGTACTCCGGTTTCCTCCCACACTACAAAGACATGCTACCTTGCGTTGGTGGTGCAGTGGTGAGCATAGCTGCCTTCCCAGCAGCTGACCCGGGTTTGATTCCCGGCCAACGCCATCTCCAGTACTTGGGGTCCTCAGAGAGAAAAGCGCTATACAAGGTCAATGCTGAGTATATATTAGCAGTGAAATAAAGAATGAAGTGAATGTGTGGTATGTTTGAGGAAGAAAATGTTCCCCCAGAATCTATAGAAGGTGAACTCAGCAACTTGTAGAAGACGCTTAGGCTGTGCTCACACCTAGGCCTTCCGGATCGCGGTGGAATTAATGCAATTCCTGTATTACCGGAAAACATGGGATACGCTTGTGATCCGTTACTTTCAATGGCACCCTAATCATGGACAATATTGTCACCTGACAAGTCGCACAAACAAAACCGTGGGACGCCTGTTTCCCAAAAGCAGTCCTGCAATTTTGTCACGAGATTTGTCAGGCAACAATCACAGCAAAATCACGCCTCGATTGGGGTGATGTTGAAAGCAAACGGATCGCAAGCACGTCCCGCGTTTTGCAGCGATTCGGGTGTCAGGAACACCTAGGTGTGAACAAAGCCTCGCCGTGTCCATCGTATGACAAGAACTTCCTGCACAGACGTCCCCCCAGCAGGAATATTACCACCCCTACTCACCCAGCAGGAATATTACACCAATACTCCCCCCAGCAGGAATATTACACCCATACTCCCCCAGCAGGAATATTACACCAATACTCCCCCCAGCAGGAATATTACACCCATACTCCCCCAGCAGGAATATTACACCAATACTCCCCCCAGCAGGAATATTACACCCCTACTCCCCCAGCAGGAATATTACACCAATACTCCCCCAGCAGGAATATTACACCAATACTCCCCCAGCAGGAATATTACACCAATACTCCCCCCAGCAGGAATATTACACCCCTACTCCCCCAGCAGGAATATTACACCAATACTCCCCCCAACAGGAATATTACACCCATACTCCCCCAGCAGGAATATTACACCAATACCCCCCCAGCAGGAATATTAAATCCATACTCCCCCCAGCAGGAATATTACACCGATACGCCCCCCCAGCAGGAATATTACTCCCATACTCCCCCCAGCAGGAATATTGCACCGACACCCCACCATCCTGACACTGATGGGGATCTCTACTGACCTATTGTGTGCCTATAACAGGAATCCTGCTGCAGGTATCTGGGAACATTTCATAGCCAGCATCACTATACTTTCTCCTTCTATCAGCATGTTCCCTGTCATCATATTGGCACACAATTCCTCTGGGCTCCTGCAAATAAAAAAAATAATAATAATAATATTTAACCACTTAAGCCCCGGACCATTTGGCTGGCCAAAGACCAGAGCACTTTTTGCGATTCGGCACTGCAACTTTTTAACTGACAATTGCACGGTCGGGCGACGTGGCTCCCAAACAAAATTGACGTCCTTTTTTTCCCCCACAAATAGAGCTTTCTTTTGGTGGTATTTGATCACCTCTGTGTTTTTTTTTTTTTTGCGCTATAAACAAAAAAGAGAGACAATTTTGAAAAAAAGCAATATTTTTTACTTTTTGCTATAATAAATATCCCCAAAAAATATATGAAAAATTTTTTTTTTTTCCTCAGTTTAGGCAGATATGTATTCTTCTACATATTCTTGGTAAAAAAATCGCAATAAGCGTTTATTGATTGGTTTGCGCAAAAGTTATAGCTTCTACAAAATGGCATTTTCATTAATAATTTTTTTTTACTAGTAATGGCGGCAATCAGCGATTTTTATCATGACTGCAACATTATGGCGGACAGATCGGAGACTTTTGGGACCATTCACATTCTTACAGCGATCAGTGCGATAAAAAATGCATTGATTACTGTGTAAATGTGACTGGCAGTGAAGGGGTTAACCAGGAGGGGGCGCTGTAGGGGTTAAGTGTGTCCTAGGGATGTGTTCTAACTGTAGTGGGGATGGGCTACGTGTGGCACGACACTGATCACCGCTCCCGATCACAGGGAGCTGTGATCAGTGTCCTGTCACTATGAAGAATGGGGAAATGCTTGTTTACATCAGCATTTCCCCATTCTTCCTCTCCGTGAGACGATCGCGGGTATCCCTGCGGACATCGAGTCCGCGTGTCCCAAAGCGTGCCGTTGGGTGCAATGAGTGCCGTTGTGGTGTGCTGGTCTGGGGGTAAAGCAGGCGGTGAAGAGGTAAGTAAATATCAAGCTGGTCCAAACTAAATATTTAACCACTTGCGGACCGCCCACCATACATAAAGTGCTCTGTGCCAGATTTCATACCTAGTACATGATCTGACGCTACCGGGTCTGGGGATTGCGTGCGCCGCCGGCAACCCAGCAGGTAGCGCAGACTCGATGTCTGCCGGCCCCTGCAGAATATGCAGTACACAGGCAGAATGGCGATCTCCCTATGTAAACAAAGCAGATCGCTGTTCTGTTAGAAGGGAAGGTATTGATCCTGTGTGTCTACAAAGCAAGAAAATAGATCAATGCCTTCCCCTAGTCAAAGCACCTCCCCCACAGTGAGAAAGCACAGGCTAGGAACAATTTAATCAATGTACATTTTAGGGGATTTTTTTTTTTTTACCAAAGACATGAAGCAGAAAACATATTGGAATAAATTGATGAAGAAATTTGATGTGTTACTTTTTTTTATTGGCTGATTTATAGCAGAAAGTAAAAAATATTGTTTTTTTTTCTTCAATTTTTTTTTTTTATAGTGCAAAAAAATAAAAACTGCAGAGGTGGTAAAATACCACCAAAAGAAATCTCTATTTGTGGGAAAGAAAAAGGACATCAATTTTATTTGGGAACAGTGTCGCACGACCATGCAATTGTCAGTTAAAGTAATCCATTGCCATATAGCAAAAAATGGCCTGGTCATGAAGGGGGGTAAATTTTCCGGAGGTCAAGTGGTTAAACTTCACTAAAACCCGGAGTTAGGCTTTAACAGAGCAAAAAAGGGATACATAGGAGAACTAGGTTGTTAATGGTTTGTATGCCCTTTTAGAATGGCGGATTTATGAAATGTTAATGAATTTCTCCTGCGGTAATGGGAGCCGGGTATGTGCCAACAGATGGAGCCCGGGATAATAATATAGACAGCGCTATTACAGGCTCCACCTTCCATCCTGCAGGGGGGACGTCCCCCTCCCCCACCATGCCAGCACTTGGCATACAGCAGGATTATCTATATTTATCTTGTACTCCATTCTTGTATATATTAAACTACATTACTGAAGCCCCGGCCCTAAAACGATGGGGGGGGCCACATTTCCCTTTTTATCTAATAAAGGGTTTCTCAGGGGGAGGAGCCGCTCTGGGTGGTCAATGTGGATGGTGAAGCAGCTTGAGATAAGTCACCCTGACCTTACCAAACATGAACAGATCGGTGAAATGGGCCATTTATTGATACCCAGGGGACATCAAAGAAGTTTAGTTACATTATTTAAAAAAAATAAATAAACTAAATCAGCACAAGGGATGATATTTACATTCCACAAGCAGTGTCCCTTGTACTGGTTGCTGCTGTATATGTTGAAGTCTTCCATCTTCTGCCCTCACCTCCCCCCTCGTGTCAGTAAATGTCCAGCAGCGTTGCAGGGGTTAATACAGTCACTGGACCGGTCATAAGCCCTCATCAAGAGTGCCGACTATGCTTGCCCTTCCCCACCTCCCCTCCTCCAATCATAGTTGCTGTACTATAGCTTCCATGAATGAAAAGCGCTCTATGAATGGAAGGAAAGGATGAAGGAATGAAAGATCTACCTCCTCCATTCATAGAGCATTTTCATTGATGAAAGCTATGGTAGCACTTTTATGAATGGAGAAGGAGAGAAGGGTGGGCAGTCCTGAGGAGAGATTATGGCGGGTCCAGTGGCTGGAGAGCAGAGGATGGAAGATTTCCATAAAGACAGCAGACACCAGCACCAGGGACACTTCTCACTAAATGGAAGTACCGTCCCTTGTGCTGATTAAAAGAGACGTAAAGGTTTTGGGTTCTTTCCATATTTATACTTATGTAGGTGGATGAAGCATCGGTCCCCCGGTGCCTCTACACTGAGAACGGAGCGATCGAACACCACTGTAATGCACCTTGTGTGTGCATTGCTTACCTAAAGAGAGATGGCGCCAGGATGCCGTATGGGAAGAAAGCAAGCCGGCGGAGGCAGTGCGATGCTTTGCGCAATGTACTACTGGGAAACCTTGGGTCCTGCCATTCATGTGGCTGTTCCTTGACACGTACCACCTACCCAAACATTGTGGGCGACCAGCTACATCCCTTCATGAAAACAGTATTTCCTGGTGGCACTGACCTCTTTCAGCAGGATAATGCACCCTGCCACACTGCACAAATGTGTTTTGAGATGTTCATTTGACCTCTGAATTCTCCAGATCTCAATCCAATTGAGCATCTGCGGAATGTGCTGGAAAAACAAGTCCGCTCCATGGAGGCCCCACCTCACATCTACAAAAATAAAGGGATTTGCTACTGACAGTGCCCGATACCACAACCTTCAGAGGTCTGGTGGTCTAGTTCTATATATACAGTGGGGACGGAAAGTATTCAGACCCCCTTACATTTTTCACTCTTTGTTATATTGCAGCCATTTGCTAAAATCATTTAAGTTCATTTTTTCCTCATTAATGTACACACAGCACCCCATATTGACAGAAAAACACAGAATTGTTGACATTTTTGCAGATTTATTAAAAAAAGAAAAAGTGAAATATCACATGTGAAAAATTGAGTGAAAAATTTAAGGGGGTCTGAATACTTTCCTATATATAGGAAGCAATATACATTGGCGCGGAAGTGAATCTGTACACAGGAAGTAGGTGTGTTTTGAGGCCAAATCATTTAGACATACACACATGACCCACACAAACACCACCTCATGTAAAAATAAATAAAAAATTATCTTAATTTGCAAACAAGGATCATCTCTTCCTCAGAGAACAGTGAGCGGGGCATGGTGGTGGGAAGAAATTAGCAGCAGTACAAGCAACTTCCTGTAGGGGCGTGATGTCATTCCTGTGTGCTGGCCACGGCTTCCGGGAACCAGATATGTGCCACGGGTACATATAGGGTTGCCACCTTTTCTTCAAGTCAAACCTGAACACTTTTGCCGCGCACAACATTTTTTTTATAGTATAAACTATACATATATTTTGCTATTAATGTGGAGTTCCACCCACTTTTTACAACTCTTCAGCATCCCTCACTAAACTGTGCACTGTAAACGAATTGGATATTTGAAAAAAAAAATTCTCAGCACTTACTGTATATCTGCTGTATTCATTTTTCCCTTCCTCCTCCCTGGCCGTGGCCCATCGCATCGTTTCCTGTTTGCAATGCCTTCTGGGAAGGGGTGGCAACTTCTTCTGACACTGCCGTTGCTATGGAAACCTGACCTGAAACCTATTACACTGCTTGTGCTGCACTGAGCATGTGCGAGATCTGCAAGGATGAGATCCAGGAAGAAATACAGTCTGGCTTCAGATGCCCACACTTAAGACGGCCACGCCCTGCTGCAAGTTTATAAAATAACAAACTACTGCTATAAACTAACAAAACAGACCTTAGTTTACCGACGAACTTTACTAGAATACATTAAGCTTGTGTATTATAGGGGTATTTTTATTTAAAAAGTATAATTTCGGCTGGAACACCACTTTAACCAGTTACCAACCGGCCCATAGCCAAATGACGGCTGCAAGGCGGTTGGATAACTCTGGGAGCACGTACTATGACGTGATCCCGTAAAACCGCTCCCGCGTGCCCCCCCGGGGAACGCACACGGGAACATCTGATCTGATCGCGGCCGTTTACCATGTGATCGCTCCGTCAAATGACAGAGTGATCACTTGTAAACAAACCGGCGTCATGTCATGACGTTGGTTCCTCCCTCCCCTCTCTGTACCGATCGGTACAGAGGGGGAGGGATCGGATGGCAGCAGCACTGTGGGCTGGATGTATAGTACCCACAGCGCTGCTCTGTGACATGTGCAATCAACAGCCATGGATCCATCCATCCATGCTCAGCCATCCCTCCATGCTCAGCATTACCCTGCACTACTCTGCAATACTCTGAAATTCCCTGTGCAATACCCTGCAATTCCCTGTGCAATTCCCTGTGCAATACTCTGCAATTCCCTGTGCAATACTCTGCAATTCCCTGTGCAATACTCTGCAATTCCCTGTGCAATACTCTGCAATTCCCTGTGCAATACCCTGTGCAATACTCTGCAATTCCCTGTGCAATACTCTGCAATTCCCTGTGCAATACTCTGCAATACCCCGCAATACTCTGCAATACTCTGCAATACTCTGCAATACCCCGCATAACTCTGCAATACCCTGCAATACTCTGCAATACCCCGCAATGCCCTGCAATACCCCGCAATGCCCTGCAATACCCTGCAATGCCCTGCAATACCCTGCAATACCCTGCATTACTCTGCAATACCCCGCAATAATCTGCCATACCCAGCCATACTCTGCAATACCCAGCCATACTCTGCAAAACCCAGCCATACTCTGCAATACCCAGCCATACTCTGCAAAACCCAGCCATACTCTGCAAAACCCAGCCATACTCTGCCATACCCAGCCATACTCTGCAATACTCGGTGATACCCAGCCATATTTTGCCATACTCAGCCATGCTCAGCCATGCTCAGCCATACTCGGCTGTACTCGGCCTCTGTATGTGGACAGGCTGTGGAAGTCTCACATATGTGGTATCGCCGTACTCAGGAGGAGTAGGAGAATCTATTTTGGGGTGTCATTTTTGGTATGTACATGCTATGTGTTAGAAATATTGTATAAATGGACAACTTTGTGTTAAAAAAAAATGCGTTATAACCACTTCCCGCCCGGCTGCTGTCATACAACGTCCTTGACTTTGTGCGGGGATATCTGAATGATGGGTGCAGCTACAGGCATCATTCAGATATCAGCTTTTTCTGCCGGCGATTCCCTACACCATAAGAATGATCATAGCGGCTGTTCCACTGCTTGATAGTTCTTACGGGAGGTGAGAGGGGACCCCCCACCACCCTCAGGTGCTTCTACAGACTCACCGCTATGATCGAAGCCAGGATTGTTTTTTTTTTATTTTGATTTCAGGCTTCCCAGCCTAGAGGTGAGATGTGGGGTCTTATTGACCCCATATCTCACTGTAAAGAGGACCTGTCATGCCACATTCCTATTACAAGGATGTTTAGAAGGTTTTTTATCTTAATGCATTCTATGTATTAAGATGAAAAGCTTTCTGTGTGCAGCAGCACCCCTCATACTTACCTGAGCCCCATTTAGTTCCAGCGATGTTGCACGAGACACTAGGCTGGCCAGGACTCCCCTTCTCATTGGCTGAGACACCATTGGCTCCGGCTGCTGTCAATCAAAGTCAGTCAGCCAATCAGGAGAGAAAGGGGGCAGGGACAGGTAGCAGCTCTGTGTCTGAATGGACCCACGGAGCTGCGACTTAGCTCGGGTCCCCCCCCCCTGTAGCAAGCTTCTTGCTTGGGGGCACTCAACAGAAGGGAGGGGCTAGGAGCACAGAAGAGAGACCCGAGAAGAGGAGGATCGGGGCTGCTCTGTGCAAAACCATCACACAGAGCAGGTAAGTACAACAGGTTTGCTATTTTAAAGGAAAAAAAAAAGAGACTTTACTATTACTTTAAGTGCATGCATCCCATATACTTGTGGCATGACCCCCTTTATTTGAATAGGTCACACCAGCTGCTGCATACATAATGCTGTTAAACCACTTGCTGACCATATAACTTACATATACAGCGGCAAAGTACGGGATCGTGCACTTGCAGGTCTGGGGTGCGCATGCATGCCACTGGCGGCCCTCTACCACTGTGATTATACACACCGGGAGCTGATCTGCTGGTACTGCAGGATCTCAATGTCCACCGGCACCCACCGATCCTTCGGTACTGAGGGAGAACGATGGTCTGTAAACAAGGCAGATCGCCGTTCTGTCAGTACAGAAGGGATGGATCCTGTGTTCCTGCAAAGCAGGGAGAAGGATTTATGTCTCCCCTAGTGAAAGTACCTCCCATAGTACACAGAAACACAGGCTAGGCACACCATTAACCCTTTGATCGCCCCTGTTAAATCCTCCCAGCCAGTGTCATTAGTACAGTGACAGTGCATATTTTTAGCACTGATCACTGTATTAGTGTAACTGGTCCCCAAAAAGTATCAGTGTCCCGATTGTCCGCCAAAATATTGCAGTCCCACTATTAGTCGCTGATCGCCGCCATTACTAGTAGAAAACATTAATTAATAAAAATATCCCATAGTATTTAGACGCTATAACTTTTGCACAAACCAATCAATATACGCTTATTGGGATTTTTTTTACCAAAAATATGTAGCAGAATACATATTGGCCTAAATTGATGAAGAAATTCGATTTTTTACATTTTTTCTATTGGATATGTTTCATAGCAGGAAGTAAAAAAAAATATTGTTTTTTTCTGTTTATAGCGCAAAAAATAAAAATCGCAGAGATGATCAAATAGCACCAAAAGAAAACTCTGTTTGTGGGAAAGAAAGGACATCAATTTTAATTTGGGTACAGCGTCGCAACGATCGCACAATTGTCAGTTGAATTAACGCAGTCCCGTATTGCAAAAAACGGCCTGGTTATGAAGCCGGGTAAATCTTTTGGAGGGCAAGTTGTTAAATTTGTGTACAGCCCGGAGTGGCTGCATTTCTGTGTTCACATGGGCAGTAAAACCACGGCTTAATGGCCTGCCTTTACAACCCCCTGGCTGTTTGTGTGAACGAGCCCAAAAAGTGTCAGACAGTCTCTAGATTCCTGTGGTGTGACAAATGAATGTGCTGGTCATAGACATGTATAGGACTTTGTGCCATGGAGGTATGGTGACGCTGACAGCGCAATGACAACTAATGACTCTTCCGTGGCCCCATTCAGGGTGATCCCTGTCATTGTTCAAATATGGCCATTTGTTTACATTCAGCTGTCTGCTGGGGAATCTCCTGGCCAGCAGCTGAATGGGGCCAGGAATATACAGTATCATTAGTTGATAGGAAACCAGTGGCTGCCAGCATCCTAGCAACCACAAGCCCCTGTGGTTGTGGGCTTGTATTCCCCATAGACCATGGGTTGTGTCTCTACCTTCAGGTGATCCGAGTCTCACGGAGTGGGTTTGTGTATATGAGGGTGCACTGGGGGCATTCCCCACAAATATTTTGCTAGAGTCCTTATCGCTTTTTTTGGAGTGCATTGACGGCCACTTGAAGTCATTCACCTTCAGGTTATACAGCCGCCTACAGGATTGGACACTGGCAGACATCCCAACCTGCAAAAACTCATTTCAGGGAGGTGGCGCTCCGCACCCGCATACTACTCTGCTTCAGTTATCACAGGACACAGGAGCGATCTCGCTCACTGTGTCCAATTTAGAAAAGGAAGGGGTCGGTAAATTACATATTTACCCAGCCCCTTCCTCCTCTCTCCATCCTGACAGGTCGCCCTCAGCCGGTGGGAGAGGAGAGGAGGGAAGCCAGCTGCGGGGGACGAGGAGAATGGGGGGGGGCAGAGAAGGACAGGGGACCAGAATAGCAGCACACAGGGAACAGCGGGGAACAGCTGTGAACACCGATCTCCCTGCGTAGCTTTTTAGCTGACAGCCGCAGCAGGGAGAGAAGGAGAAGCAGCTGTCAGCTAAAAATCTATACAGGGAGATTGGTGTTCACAGCTGTTCCCCACCGCACCGATCATTCCCGGGAGGCGCTTGCGGGTGCCGCTGCAGAAATGCGGGAGACTCGCAAATGCGGGAGACTTGGGATGTCTACACTGGCAAACAAAAAACTGTGTCAGTCCAAGATGTCTCCCTTCCTTCTATCAGAATGGCTGTTTTATAGCAAAGCAGTACAAAGAGCAGGATTATGAATACATAGAAGTGGGATCTGTGTCCCTCCATGAATGCCAAGAAAAGGATTTCACAGTGAGCACAAAATTCTTTTTGCCTTTCTCATCCATTGAGGGACATAGGATGTCATCAGTATGCCCAAAAGCAGTCAAACAGTGGGGAGGAAACACAGCGAACAATGCTAACAGGCCCAGGAAAACTAAGGATTGTTGGTAGATCAAAAAGGCTATAGTTCAACCAGGCCCTAATATTAAGGCCTGGTTGAACTATAGCCTGTAAAATGAAAATTGATGGACTTCCTCTTATAAGATTACGTGAATGATGTGTTTATTTCTATGTAAAATTTAATAAAAATTATGATTTGAAAATTATAAATTAATAATTATAAATTATAATTTGAAAAAAGGCACCTGAAGGTCCTTATACACAGAGCTGGCAACAGACGAGGCCTCAACATCCAGTCATGAATCTAGTGGAGCAGGGTTTTCCCAACCTCTTACTACAAACCAGGACAAGGGGTGGGCAGGAGGGGAAGTTGCCCTGGGCACAATGGTTTATTGCAGGGATGAGTGCCCCCCCTGTGAAGAGTTCCTTCTATTACAAGGCTTACAGGAGTAGTGACAGCAGCATCACTACTATTGTAAGCCAAGCACTGGGAGTAATGAGGAGAGAAGCCAGGAGCAGATCCCCTAAGCATGCATATCATAAACTGGAAGGGGGGACACAACTTTGACCTGGGTGCTGAATGATCTAGTCCCGGCACTACTGTCAAAAGTTCACGTTTTGGTAATTTCTCTTAGAAAAAACAGCTGTGATAAATACCAAACCCTGAACGTTGATTTGAAGCACTTGTTCTAGGTGAAGAAAATCTTGAAAACACAAGCTTTTGGGGCTACTTGAGGACTTAGGTTGGGAACATTTGTAGTAGCTTATGTCTTGACAGGAAAAGGTGGAACTCAGTCCTTGTGTCCTAATTGTGGTGAAAGGCCAGAAAGAAATCCTAGGCCTCAATACCACCCTGTTCCTACGCAAAACCAGAAAGGGTTCCTCGCAGGATAAAGCAGTCTAGACGCTTGCCTCACAGAGGTACTGACTAAAAGAAATACCAATTTGTGGGTGAAAACACAGAGGGGTGTCTGATATGGGTTAAATGGCAATTTCTGAAGCGCATAGTGAACCAGATTACATCACAGGTCCTTGGACACCTCTGAATGTCCAGACATTGCCAGCTGAGGAAGTCTGCCTGACAATCATCTGGGCCTGGGATGTAAATGGAGGACAAGGCTGAAATGTTGTGCCCATGACAGGAGTTAATCTACCTCTCTTTCCATGTCGAGACTTCTAGTTCCTTACTGATGTAGGCCACTGCTGTGGTGTTTTCCAACTGAATCTAAATTTGGATGGCCCTCCTGCAGGATTGTCCAGCACTGCACAGACATCAACAATGCCTGCAACTACAGTAGGTTGATTGAAAAATTAGGCTGGGTTCACATATGTGCGAATTGGATGCGTCTAATGTGCATTTCACACAAGTGTCTGAAAAGGTTAACGGACATCCCCCTCACTTTGGAAATCAGGAACACCTTCATGCAGAGAAAGGCTTGTGTGAGGTTTGTCTGACTTTGAGCCCAAGGCCTTGTGGGTGGAACGGGAGCCAAGCTGGGGGTTGTGGATAGTGCAGGAGTGGACTTTTTCCTGACTGACATGGAGGGAGCAGACTTTACAGTTTGAGGAAGATGGGTGATCTTACCAGCAGTAGCATCCTTGATAATGGTATCCAGAAGACACGTTGCTTCTTCCTCAAAAATGTACAACAGCAAGATTCCACATTCTGACAATGACTGATGAGAGCAGAGGGGAGTTCTTTCTGCGTTGCCAGTATTCCAAAAGGGATATTACCTCTACGTGGACAACTTTTACACAAGCCTGCCCCTTTTCCGCCACCTTTTACCTCCATAAAACTTTAGCCTGCGGTACAACACGAACAAACAGGAAAGGCTTCCCACAAAGGCTGGGGCCCACGGGGCTACAAGGGGAAGTCAGTGAGTTTGGGTAATGAAGTTTTGGCCCTGAAATGGAAGGATAAGCAAGATGTGTATGTCCTATCCTCCATCCACGACGACACCTCAGTAGAAATCCAGTTTCAAAAGCCTGTGTGCATGCACGATTATAATCAATTCATGAGAGGATGTGTATTATATTGACCAAATGTTACAGCCCTATCTTGCAATCAGAAGGTCCCACCACTGGTACAAAAAAGTTGCCATTTACCTCCCCCCAATTAGCAATTTATAATTCCTATGTCATCTATCATAAGTCTATCATCAGAAAGACTTGCCTCCTTTTTCAGATTTGAAGAGGATATTGTCACAGCCTTTATCTACCAGGAAGGCACTCCATTCGCTCTGATGCAGTGAACAGGGTACATGAGAGACAATTCTCAGATAATATCCTATCACAAAAACAGGCCAAAGATGCCAAAATTGTCCAGTATGCAGCAGAGATGGAGTAAGGTTGATACCAGAATTCATTGTCCCCAATGTCCCTCCAAACCGGGCCTATGCATAGAGGACTGCTTCCAACACTACCACACTTCACCAAGATATTAGTGATGATATGGTGAACGTTTCTCTGTATGTAATGTCCTCTTTGTTAACAAGTTCTTGCTGCCTGGACTGACCATTTGCCTTCATACAGACCCTGGCTAGTTTATTGACCATGTTTCTGCTTTTAGCCTGAACTGACCTCAACCTAGTAATGACCAAGTTTTTACCTGCTGCCTGGACTTATCTTTTGCCTGCTGTCACAGTGCGAAGTCCTGCCACTGTGGTAGTGGGACTGAAGAGAATACAGGGGTCTCACGTAAGCAAAGTGAGGGGCTTTAGAGTAGTGTTTTCAAGTGGAGAAAATTAAGCTTTTTGTTTTCTCGAGTTTTGTAATTCAGTTCAGGGTCTGGAGTCTTCAAAGAGCTTTGGGTAAGTAGACGCCTCTAACCGTGGCCATAAGCCTGATGTTTCTGCTTGCTGCCTGGGCCAATCCTTTGGCTATTAGCTGATGTCATCGCCTGCTGCCTGGACCAATGCTTTGACTGTTTGCTCACCACATCTCTATGTCTCACTAACTACGTTTTTGCGAGACACCAGTCCCACCCTTGGACAACTGCACTACTAGAACCACAGTTAATCATTTGTTTGCCCTTTGCTCAGCCTCCTGTACTTTCCAGCCAGTGATTATAACATTGTCCTATGCAGTCATATACCAGTAGGTTAGGGCTGCTTTTCTTTTAGGAAAAGGGACTGCTGTAGGTGAAGCTACACTATGCTATATTCACTAACCACTCCTACAGAGACGACCATTATAGTACATTGTGTTTTTTTTTTTTTTTTTAAATACAGTGTTGGTTGATTTTTGTGATACACAAGTTGCAATGCCAGGTACATAAATGAGTCCAGACATTGAAAAGGACTTACAAATGTGGCATCCCCATACTTGGGAGGAGTAGCAGAATGTATTTTGGGGTGTAATTCTATGAAGACTCATCAGCCACTTTATTAGGTACACCTGTTCAATTGCTTGGTAACGCAAATTGCTAATCAGCCAGTCATATAGCAGCAACTCAATGCATTTAGGCATCTAGACGTGGTGAAGAGCACTTGCTGATGTTCAAACCGTGCATAAGATTGGGGGGGGGGGGGGGGGGGGAGCTGATTTCAGTGACTATGAACTTGGCATGGTTGTACGTGCCAGACAGCCTGGTCTGAGTATTTTAAAAACTGCTGATCTACTGGGATTTTCACACACAACCATCTGTAGGGTTTATAGAGAATGGTCCGAAAAAGAGAAAATATCCAGTGAGCGGCAGTTGTGAGGCCTTATTGATGTCAGGTGAGAATGGGCAAACTGGTTTGAGATGATAGAAAGGCAACAGTAACGCAAATAACCACTCATTAAAACCAAGGTATGCAGAATACCATCTCTGAACACATCGGACCTTAAGCAGATGGGCTACACTGGGTGCCACTCCTGTCACCCAAGCACAGGATCAAAAGAAGAAATGGCCGCACTCTGTACAGGGTACAAAATTCTTTTATTCAGAACATCCCAAAGTGTTGACAGAAAGCTTGTAGATGCATTTCACACACTCCAAGTGTGCTGTCATTAGGTTAGGTAATGACTAAGCACACTTGGAGTGTATGAAATGCATCTACCAGCTTTCTGTCAACACTTTGGGATGCTCTGAATAAAAGAATTTTGATCAAGTACAGCGTGCGGCCATTTCTTCTTTTGACTATATGCAGTGGAGAGCAGAGACGGGCACCTGTCCAGATCAGGCTTCTAAAACCTCACCTGGAGCGAGTCTTCTTGTTTGGATACCTAAGCAAAAGAAACTGAGGCTATATTTCATAGAGGCTCACCAAAATTGGACAATAGAAGATTGGAAAAAATGTTGCCTGGTCTGATGAGTCTCGATTTCAGCTGCGACATTTGGGTGGAAGGGTCAGAATTTGGCATAAACAACATGAAAGCATGGATCCATCCTGCCTTGTATCAAACGGTTCAGGCTGGTGGTGTAACGTTGTGAGGGATATATTCTTGGCCCCTTATTACTAATTGAGCATTGTTTAACCACTTAACAACCGGCCCATAGCCGAATGACGGCTGCAGGGCGGTTGCTTAACTCTGGGAGGACGTCATATGACGTCCTCTCAGAATTCCCCTCTCGCGCGCCCCCTGGGGCGCGCACCCGAACACATCCGTGACCGCCAGGTCCTCAGGACCCGGCGCATCACGGATCCCGGTAAATGGCCGCTGATCGCGGCCATTTACCATGTGATCGCGCCGTCAAATGACGGCGCGATCACATGTAAACAGACCGGCGGCGTCTGATGACGCCGGTTCCTCTCCTCCCCTCCTGTGTACCGATCGGTACACTGTGGAGGAGAGGGAGATGGATGGATGGCTGCAGCGCTGTGGGCTGGTTGTGTAGTGCCCACAGCGCTGCACAGAGACATCCATCCATCCATCCATGCTCAGCCATCCCCACTACTCTGCAATACTCTGCTATGCCCCACCTTACTCTGCAATACCCCAATATTACTCTGCAATACTCTGCAATACCCCGCAGTACTCTGCAATACCCCGCAATACCCCGCAGTACTCTGCAATACCCCGCAATACCCCGCAATACTCTGCAATACCCCGCAATACTCTGCAATACCCCGCAATACTCTGCAATACCCCGCAGTACTCTGCAATACCCCGCAATACTCTGCAATACCCCGCAATACTCTGCAATACCCCGCAGTACTCTGCAATACCCCGCAGTACTCTGCAATACCCCGCAGTACTCTGCAATACCCCGCAGTACTCTGCAATACCCCGCCATACTCCGCAATACCCCGCCATACTCTGCAATACCCCGCCATACTCTGCAATACCCCGCCATGCTGAGCCACGCTCGGCTGTACTCGGCCTCTGTATGTGGCCAGGCTGTGGAAGTCTCACACATGTGGTATCGCCGTACTCAGGAGGAGCAGGAGAATCTATTTTGGGGTGTCATTTTTGGTACGTACATGCTATGTGTTAGAAATATTGTATAAATGGACAACTTTGTGTTAAAAAAAAAAAATACGTTTTAACCACTTCCCGCCCGCCGACTGTCATACAACGTCCTTGACTTTGTGCGGGGATATCTGAATAAACCCTGCAGCCACAGGCATCATTCAGATATCAGCTTTTTCAGCCGGCGATTCCCTACACCATAAGAACGATCATAGCGGCTGTTCCACTGCTTGATCGTTCTTACGGGAGATGTCCCCCCTCCCGCCGCACTCCGCTGCTTCTACCGACTCACCGCTACGATCGAAGCCAGGATCGTTTTTTTTTTTTTTTTTTTTTTTATTTCAGGCTTCCCAGCCTAGAGGTGAGATGTGGGGTCTTATTGACCCCATATCTCATTGTAAAGAGGACCTGTCATGCCATATTCCAATTACAAGGGATATTTACATTCCTTGTAATAGGAATAAAAGTGGTCAAAATTTTTTTTTTTGTAAAAAAGCATCAAACAAAAATAAATAAAGTAAAATGAACAATAGAAAAAAAAAAAAAAATTTTAAAGCACCCCTGTCCCTGT
Source organism: Aquarana catesbeiana (assembly GCF_042186555.1). Taxonomy (NCBI): domain Eukaryota; kingdom Metazoa; phylum Chordata; class Amphibia; order Anura; family Ranidae; genus Aquarana; species Aquarana catesbeiana. The sequence continues at coordinate 235,030,423 of NC_133333.1, read as the reverse complement.
GTGCTTGCATGCAGAAGCGAACGCATATATAAGTCCCGCCCACATATGAAAACGGTGTTCAAACCACACATGTGAGGTATCACTGCGATCGGTAGAGCGAGCGCAAAAATTTTGGCCCTAGACCTCCTCTGTAACTCAAAACATGTAACCAGTAAAAAAATTTTAAAGCGTCGCCTATGGGGATTTTTGAGTAGCAAAGTTTGGCGCCATTCCACAAGCGCGTGCAATTTTGAAAGGTGACATGTTGGGTATCTATTTACTCGGCGTAACTTCATCTTTCACATTATGCAAAAACATTGGGCTAAATTTACTGTTTTGGTTTTTGTAAAGCGCAAAAGTTTTTTTTTCCAAAAAAAAGCGTTAAAAAAATTGCTGCGCAAATACCGTGTGAGATAAAAAGTTGCAACGACCGCCATTGTATTCTCTAGGGTCTTTGCTAAAAAAAAACATATATAATGTTTTGGGGTTCTATGTAATTTTCTAGCTAATAAATGATGATTTTTACATGTAGGAGAGAAATGTCAGAATTGGCCTGGGCACTCCAGAACGCCTGAAGGTGCTCCCCTGCATGTTGGGCCTCTGTATGTGGCCACGCTGTGTAAAAGTCTCACACATGTGGTATCGTCGTACTCGGGAGTAATAGCAGAATGTGTTTTGGGGTGTAATTTGTGGTATGCATATGTGGAGTGTAAGAAATAACCTGCTAATATGACAATTTTGTGAAAAAAAAAAAAAGTAAAAAAAAAAAAAAAGTAAAAAAAAAAAAAACTTGATTTGCAAAGAATTGTGGGAAAAAATTACAACTTCAAAAAAACTCACCATGCATCTTTCTAAATACCTTGGAATGTCTTCTTTCCAAAAAGGGGTCATTTGGGGGGTATTTGTACTTTTCTGGCATGTTAGGGTCTCAAGAAATTAGATAGGCTGTCAGTACTTCAGGTGTGATCAATTTTCAGATATTCGCACCATAGCTTGTGGACGCTATAACTTTCACAAAGACCAAATAATATCCACCGATTTGGGTTATTTTTACCAAAGATATGTAGCGGTATAAATTTTGGCCAAAATATATGAAGAAAAATTACTAATTTGCAAAATTTTATAACAGAAATAAAGAAAAATTTATTTTTTTACAGAATTTTCGGTCTTTTTTCTTTTATAGCGCAAAAAATAAAGAACGCAGTGGTGATTAAATACCACCAAAATAAAGCTCTATTTGTGTGAAAAAAAGGACAAAAATTTCATATGGGTACAGTGTTGCATGACTGAGTTATTGTCATTCAAAATGTGAGAGCACCAAAAGCTGAAAATTGGTCTGGTTAGGAAGGGGGTTTAAGTGCCCAGTGGTCAAGTGGTTAAACACCACGGCCTACCTGAGCATTGTTGCTGATCATGTCTATTCCTTTATGACTACAGTGTACCCATCTTCTGATGGTTCCTTCCAGCAGGGATAATGCACCATGTCACAAAGCTCAGATCAACTCACCACTAGTTTCTTGAACATGACAATGAGGTCACTGTACTCCAATGGCCTCCACAGTCACCAGATCCCAATCCAATAGAACACCTTTGGGATGTGGTGGGAGGGGAGATTTGCATCATATATGTACAGCTGACAAATCTGCAGCAACTGTGTGAGGCTATCATGTCACTATGGACCAAAATCTCTGAGGAATGTTTCCAACACCTTGTTGAATCTATGCTACGAAGCGTTAAGGCAGTTTTGAAGGTAAAAGGAGGTCCAACCCAGTACTAGCAAGGTGTATCTAAGTGGCCAGGGAGTGTATGTCCACGCTGTGTGTTAAAAATAGGTTATTAAATTGACGGCAACCGTGATAACGTTACAAGTCAGACCCCTTTCCAACATGTTTTTGCGTCAATAATCATCAGCAGGGGAATAGAAGCATCATACTTCTGTTCCCCTGATGACGTGCAACACATCAGGAGGGGCTTGACTTGTAACACCATTAGGCCCGCCGAAGCAGAATTTGTATTGTGTGTTGACTTGATATTAAATTGTAAGTATCTGTCTCTATTTTAAAGAAATGCTGTAGTACCAGTTTTACACTGAGCGACCTCTATTCCTTTCCCCAATATGTTTTTTTTAATGATCTCTGGTCTGGCATAACTATGTGAGATTCACGGTTTCATAATGTTTAATTTGTGTTCTTCTACATTTGTTTTTGGACACATTTAGACCCGGTTCACACTACCGCGACTGGGGCTCAGACTTGTCAGACCTCAAGCCGCTTGACATCAGAAGTTCCTTTATAGTTAATGAGAGCCGTCTTAATGTACACTACTGAAGTCGCTCCGACTTCAGAAAAGGTTCCTGCACTACTTCAAAGTGACTTGTACCCATAGATTTCAATGGAAGTCGCCTCCAAGTCGGATCTCCCACCTATATTGAAGCGACTTTACAGGAAAAGAAAATAGTTTAGCCAGGCAAACCCCGCCCTCCCAGAGAGCTGATTATTCTGTGATTGGCCAAAGTCGCTTGTCCTGGAGGCAACTTTAAGTCACGTTGTAAGTTGTTCAAAGTCGCCTTGCAAAGTTGCGCTGTAAGTCATGTTGCCCCTGTGTGAACCAAGCCTTATACATTTGTTTGGATGTGCACTTATTTTGTGTATACAATTTGTATATCATCATTTATTCAGGGGAGTGCAGCTCTTGACACAATCTTTACAAGAAAACACACATTTTTATTTTTATTTTATTACATAATTTTCCCAAAAATTGTGACAAATTACAACTTAAAAAAAACTCACCCTGCCTCCTATTAAATACCGTGGACTGTCTACTTAGCTTTCACAGACTAAATATACACTGATTTGGGTTATTTTTAACCAAAGAAATGGAGCAGATCAAATTTTGGCCTAAATTTAAAAGAAAGATTACTTATTTGCAAAATCTTATAACAAAGAAAAAACATTTTTAACCAAATTTTATTTTTTTTCATTCATATAGCAAAAAAACACAAACAAAAAAACCCCATTGGTCATAAAATGACACCAAAAGAAAGCTGTTAAAAGAAAAAAGTTTAATTTGGGTACAGCATTGCATTACTGAGTAATTGTCATGCAAGGTGTGACAGCAGTGAAATCTTAAAATTGGCCTTGGCAGGAAGCGGGTGAATGTATCCAGTATTCAAGTGGTTACACACACGAGCATCATCCACCAATAAGGTGACCACTTTCTTAAAGCGTAGCTCCACCCAATTGGTGAAGGTCCACTTTAAGGTCTCCTTCCCCCTCCTCTTTACATAATGGAACTTTTATTTAGCGGGGCAGGTACCTGGTTTTGACAGGGACCCCCCTCCCACCGCCTAGGTGTTCCAAGCAGAAGCTCTCCTACCCCCCTCCCTCCTCGCTGTCTCCTGGGACACGTCACAAGTTCCAGAGGACTGCAGGACCATTCACAAAGTGCAGCACAGCAGGCACCTGGCTGTGAAGGCACAAGCGGTCACAGCCAGGTGCCCAGTTTAGGCCCCGGTACCAGAACACTGATGGAAAGAACAGCTCAGGTAAGCACATTACTGGGAGAGGTGAGTGTGTTTATTGAAAGTCAGCAGCTACAAGTTTTGTAGCTGCTGACTTTTAATAAACACAAATTAGACTGGAGCTCCTCTTTAAAGTGTAAGTTCACCTTATAGTTTTCTGTAAAAGGTGAATTTACCCTTTAAACTGGGGCACTGCCAGATCCACAGTGGAATCAAACCACTTTATAAAAAAGTCCTCTTCAGATACAATGCTAATAACCTATCAGGGTGTTCATTTCTGTAAAGGAAGACTTTGAACAACAGGTACACCAGAAAGGGCCATCATGCCTCAACTTTTGCTTGTAACCGTCAGCCTTGCAATGTCTCATGGGACTTTTAGTTCTGCAACAGCTGGAGGGCCACAGGTTGAGAACCTATGGTCTAAATGATACAATCTGGCAACAGCATTGGTAGAAGCAACAGGCTGATCATCTCGTTCCAGAGTGGTGATCAATAAAAGCCAAAATGGTCTCCTTTTGTTCGGGAGGAATAGCAGAAGACGGAGACTCCTAAAAGGCAAGGTCAGTCAATGACTGGAGCGTCTCACCAGCTGCCAAGGCCACAGCCAGATCAGATATAAAAATCTACGAAGGTATGGGAGTGAGCTTGTGACCTCTGGTCAAGATCAGCAAATACCTGATTGTGCCATAAAGTCTTGTAGTAAAAAAGCCTCAGCTGAGCGGGCAGAAGCTCTGGCCACACCCAACAGAGCAAATGAAGACTCCAAAGATGGGATAGATGGGCAACATGATTCCAGGCTGCACTGGTAGGCTTGCTGCATACAGCATGAGAACTGTTAAGAATTATAGGTAAGATTGGTCTGGGTTCAGTCTACTATGTCTAAAATCAGACATACAGAGGTTGATTTACTAAAAATGGAGTACAAAATCTGGTGCAGCTGTGCATGGTAGCCAATCCACTTCTAACTTCAGCTTTTGCAATTAAGCTTTGTCCAAAAAAACAACAACATTTGTTTCACAGCTGCACAAGATTTTGCACTCTCCAGTTTTAGTAAAACAACCCGTAGCGGTAAAGGAATCTAAGGCACATGGTACGAGGCAAGACTCCAGATATTGTTAAGACCCAGATAGCTGGTAGCAGCAGGTGAGGGCCAGATATCTGGAGGTGACAAGTCACTGCCGGTGGGCAGTAAAGGTTTTCTTGACATCATATGACAGAAAAGAGTTTGAGCGACACGCCATCCAGAGCATGACATCAGCGCTCAGCCCCAGAGTGTTAATTCCTTCCACAGCATAAGCCATTGGGAATGCTGGAATTGAAAGGCACCCAGCATGACCAGCCCACCAGCAAAATGAGTGTTTTCAGACATGTCAAGGCTAGCGGTTCGGGACCTGGAAAACTAACTTTTACCAGAGTGGTGTATGGAAAACGCCGTACTTGGAGCTCGGTGCCTGAAGGTCACTTCCAGGTTAGTCCTGCAAAGTTCAGTCCAGCATGACCTAAATGTAGGACTACAAAACCAAAAAGACAGGAGGAGGACATCTGTGCCAGACAGCTGCTTTTAAGCGACCAGCTCTAGCAGGATGTAAAGCAGAGTCTTGATTAAAGGTAAAAAAAAAAAAAAAAAAAAAGCGTGCTAGCAAAAATAGATTGGTCTTTTAGAAAGCAAAGCTAAAGAAATATCCTTTCTCCATGGACAGTAGCAAAAAACTGAGCCATGTTGGTAGGAGGAGGGGGATACTGGGCTGGCTTACAGTTTTTGTTTGCCAGTAATTCAAGCCTTATGCAGACGGCAGTATAACCCGTAGTTAAATTCCTGTGCCCCTCAATGACAAGAAATAAATGAATGTTTTTCACCCTTTGGGATTCTGTTCCTAAAAAAAAACAAACAAAAAAAACCCAGAACAGCATGACGGATTATCGCAGTACCACAGAGGAACACAAACATATATTATTAGAAATTTATTACAAAAATTCATAAATATATGCACTATAAAAACATTAGAATGCGGTCTAAAGGTTCAACGGCATAGGTTACAGTATATATATATCTATATCAAGATGGTTGTTTTTTATAATATATAAATATATATATATTTATATATTATAAAAAACAACCATCTTGTTGTTATATATACTGTAACCTATGCCGTTGAACCTTTAGACCGCATCCTAATGTTTTTATAGTGCATATATTTATGAATTTTTGTAATAAATTTCTAATATATGTTTGTGTTCCTCTGTGGTACTGCGATAATCCGTCATGCTGTTCTGGTTTTTTTATATACTTTATCTAGGATTTAGCTTTTGGTTACAATTTTACTTTGAATTCTTTGTTCCATATTGGTGCTGTTGATTTCCTGCAGCATCTTTCAATCACTTCCCGACTACATTTACTCCAGCGATGACTGCATGGCATTTTTCAGTAGTGCATTTCTGATGGTGATAACAGTGGATCATGCAGACAGGGTTAAGATGATGGGGTACAAAGAGTTCTGTAATTGGACAAGGTGAAGACTGATGTCACCGCCCCTAGACCTTGTCTAATCAGAGAACGATTTGTATTCATTAGGATGATAAAACATGCTCTCTGAATGGCGCCTGTGGTGGGAGGACTCCTGCATTTCCTAAGCAGCTGCTCGGCACAGGATCCGGGAAGCTAGCGGCAGTCAGTGAAGTCGCAATGTCTACTGCAGCGATTTCCACCTTACCATAGGAATTGGCCAGGTATGAAACATATATTTACATTGATACAAGCAGGACCAATGTAACTGAAAAAATAAAGATACCTGAAACTCCGCTTTAATAAGGAGCTGCATTAATTTGTGTCTTATGTCTGCCTGGAGTTCAGACTTAAAGGATAAGGTCACCTTCTGGAACATGCAACATGTTCCCAACCTGCAGCCGCATAGCAATCCCAGCACTATGTGATAGCTAGTACAGGGAACTCCTCCCCGTACTGCTGTCACTTTTTGAAATGAGAGAGAAAGTGAGGGGCTCCGCCCACAGCATTCATTCACAGAGATTTGTGAATGGATGAACTACCAACAGCCATAAGTGCTGTGGTAGTTCATTGCGTCTGTCAGTGTGAAAAGCTGCTTGTCCCTACGATGTACAGTCAGAAAGCTCACACTGACAGTCTGCAGGAGACCTGCATGGCTCCAGCAATCTGCTGATCGCTTGTGCAATGCTTTGCAGGCTCAAAAAAAAAAAAAAAAAATGAATAGTAAAAAAATAAAATTAGTAAAAAAAGAATGCATTTCTTTTTTTTTTTTAATTGAACGTAAGCCTTTGACTCTGCTCTCTCACATCAGTCCCTGTGCGCTCTCTACCTGTATGCCTAGTTTGTTACAGGTAGAGTGGATAAAACACAGCACCAGCTCTCACAAAATACGTGCCCAAATACTTAGAATCCAGATGATTTACAGGGCAGCTAATGTAGGAGGAAGGCAGGGAAAAGCTTCATGTTTTGAGCCATAACTTCCTTGCTGCACGCAGGGGAAGAGCGGCCACAGGACAATATCTTCAAATGAATGCACAACATACTACTACACAGAGCAAAACAGGGAAAAGGTTTCAACAATTGTATAGAACATAAAAGGCAAGGGGTAAAATCAACTGCTAATGACTGGTTAGGGACACCATTCTAAAATGTTTTGGACCTTGTCCAGAAAAATAATCACATGGCTCCTGAGAAATGTTATTGCAACAAACTGTTAAAGCAGAACTAAAGCTTCTTATCCTTTACAGACAAGGAAGCTGCCCTCAGTCTCAGTTTATTCTGCAGTTGTCATGCTCCTGCACATATGATCAGTTGTGACACCAGCCGTTTGATGGTTTGACAGTTCGGCTGAGTGCATATGCTACTGTGACCATTCTCGTTTCTGGTATGCCTTGAAGGTACAGTGCCTTGAAAAAGTATTCATACCCGTTGAAAGTTTCCACATTTTGTCATGTTACAACCAAAAACGTACAGTGCCTTGCAAAAGTGTTCACCCCCCTTGGCATTTTACCTATTTTGTTACATTACAGCCTTTAGTTCAATGTTTTAATCTGAATTATATGTGATGATCAGAACACAATAGTCTAAGTTGAAGTAAAATTAGAAAAATATATACATAAAAGATTGTAAGCACTAACGAGCAGGGCCCTCTGATTCCTCCTGTATTGATTTGTATTGTAAGTGTACTGTCTGCCCTAATGTTGTAAAGTGCTGTGCAAACTGTTGGCGCTATATAAATCCTGTTTAATAAAACAATTTTTCAGAAATAAAAAACTGATCATTGTCATGTGCGTATGTATTCACCCCCTTTGTTATGAAACCCATAAAAAGCTCTGGTGCAACCAATTACCTTCAGAAGTCACATAATTGGTGAAATGATGTCCACCTGTGTGCAATCTAAGTGTCACATGATCTGTCATTACATATACACACCTTTTTGAAAGGCCCCAGAGGCTGCAACACCTAAGCAAGAGGCACCACTAACCAAACACTGCCATGAAGACCAAGGAACTCTCCAAACAAGGGACAATGTTGTTGAGAAGTACATGTCAGGGTTAGGTTATAAAAAGAATATCCAAATCTTTGATGATCCCTAGGAGCACCATCAAATCTATCATAACCAAATGGAAAGAACATGGCACAACAGCCAACCTGCCAAGAGACAGCCGCACACCAAAACTCATGGACCGGGCAAGGAGGGCATTAATCAGAGAGGCGGCACAGAGACCTAAGGTAACCTTGGAGGAGCTGCAGAGTTCCACAGCAGAGACTGGAGTATCTGTACATAGGATGACAATAAGCCGTACGCTCCATAGAGTTGGGCTTTATGGCAGAGTGGCCAGAAGAAAGCAATTACTTTCAGCAAAAAACAAAATGGCACGCAAAAAGGCATGTGGGAGACTCCCAAAACGTATGGAGGAAGGTGCTCTGGTCTGATGAGACTAAAAATTGACAGTTACTTACCGATAACTGTTTTTCTAGGATATCTTCCAGGACGGCACACCTGAGAGATGAGAGGCTCCTCCCTACAGGAAACACAATCAATCGACAGCTGTTTTAAGTCCCCACCCTTCCCCTTGATCCTCAGTTTGTAGAGAAGTAACTCCTGAACCTGGTTCACAAGGGAAATCATTCCTCATAGGTACTCACCTTCTAGTGTTCTACCATTTTTCCCTCCTCCAACGGGCGGGAAGTAGGCCTGCCGTCCTGGAAGATATCCTAGAAAAACAGTTATCGGTAAGTAACTGTCAATTTTCTCTAGTCATCTTCCAGGACGGCACACCTGAGAGGATAATCAAGTACCTCAGGCCTACCTTAGGGTGGGACCACTGCAAGACCCTCTTGGCGAACCTTGGTTCTGCAGTGAGTTTTACCTCCACTCCATATGTTTGATGAAGGTATTATAGCTGGATCATGCAGCTGGTCTGCATGTCTACTCCACCGATGTCCCTGCCTTCTCTGCTTCGGATGCAGGACCTAGGTGGAGTGGGCTCTTAAAGATGGAATCAGAAAACATGTTAAACTTGTAGGTTATCAATGTTGCCTGTCTCACACATCTAACAACCCTGGCCTATTGTGCCTGTAGGTGCTACTTAAAACCCTTAAAGGTTAATCAGAGACCTGTGTTGTAAGACAAGGACACTAATTGATCACTAAGAGGGCCTGTCTAACACTACCCTGATCAGGGAATTAAAACTGCAAAAAAAGGTGGGCCCCTAACAGACAACCTTTTTTGTTCATTTTTATCTTTACATCAGCCAAGACTAAAGGGAAGCCTACTTAAGGGTAATAGATTAACCGAGGCTTGATCCCTGGGTTTAAGGCATGCCCACTCTGTGGCTTTACTTACGCCAAAGTGCCTACTTCAGGAGAATAAAGTTCATAGCAGGAGTATAACACTTATACTGCTACATCTAGTTCTGCTAGAAGGGTGAGATGAAGGCCATGCACCGAGCCGTAACCTATTCGGTCGGGTGGACATCTTTATACTTCATCTTCAGGTCATAATACTCCTCTGAACAGAACTTCCCAAGTTCTTACTAAGCAGGGTGATTCTTTATCGCCTTCCTCCAGTGTCCTATAACCCTACTGGGCTTCAACCCTAGGAAATGGTTCCAGCATTCCTGAATGTATGGGGCTGAGGCTTTCTGACATGTGACGTCTGCCGCCAGAACTCCAGGCCCCTCCACGGAAAAGAGGGCTGAAATACAAAAGGTGATACATGCATTATTAATATCACAAATTAAAAAAGATCATAGATTGTGGACCCAGCACAATAGATTTAGACAAAAAGGACACAAGCATAGACAATAATGTGTATCTGAGTGTGGCTAGCTAAACCAACATATCAAATATGGGAGAGACCCAAATCTGAACTTCAATGTAGACAAACAGTCCTCACAGTCTGGTTTTCTGATGTGCAGCCAATCTGTAAAAACATTAAGACACACGCAAACCCTCAGTCTTGGTTCACACTGGGACGACTTGTCAGGCGACCTAGTCACCTGACAAGTAGCGTCCTGTTCTGTGCAATGGAGCCGTTCTAAATCGGCGCGATGCAAGTCGCTCCGGCTTAGAAAAAAGGTTCCTGTACGACTTTGGGGGCAACTTGCATTGACTTCCATACAGAAGTAGTTTCGCAAGTCGCCGCTGAGTCGTGTCCTGGGTCGCCTGAGGCAGTCGCGCTGTAAGTCGTGCTGCCTTAGTGTGAACCGACCCTAAATGCTGCGTGTTTCTGAAGTGCAGCTAGCTAGGTCATAACTGATAGAGAGAAATATATATATATACATACATACACACACATACATACATACATCCACATAAAGGACGGGAGTCCTGTTTACGGTGGAGTTTTACTGATGTACAGCAAAACAGGGCAATAAATATAAGACAGAAAGACCCAAACTTCTATGTTGCGTATTTCTGATGAACCACCAAATACAGTTATAAGATCAATATGGTACTGGCTAGCTAAACCAACATAACAAGACAATATCTTTTCTGTTATGCAGTTCTGTAGTGCAGTCACATAGAACCAACATGGAAAGAACCCAAGCAACCTGCAGCATTGTGTTTTTCCGAAGTGCAGTAAGGTAAGGGAATCTGAAACAGAAAGCACCAACAAGCTTCAATGTTGAGTATTTCTGCTGTGCAGCCACATAAAAACAGACAGCCTTCCTAGCTGCGATCTTTCTGGTGTATTGCAAAGTAAGGCAATAAACTCCATGATGTCTATTCTTGTGTGTAGCAAAACCTCAACCAGAAGGGAAACTTAGGGCTCCCACACCTGTGCGACCCAACCTGCAACCGCAAAAACGCAAGAGAAAAGTCATACACTATGGCTTCCAATGGGAACCAATTGTGTCTGTGCAACTCCAGGTCGCGGCGCCACCAAGCAGACCCTGCTTTCTGGATCCACAGACCTCAAGATTACACAGGTCGCAGGTAACTTGCAATTTTCAGGTTGAACAAGCGAGGGGTCCCCAATGCTGTATCTCCCTGGAGGCGTGCAGCCAACAACCCCCTGCTGTGTATCCTTAAGAAGCAGCAAGGTAGAACAATGAGAAACAGAAAAGACACCCCTCACTGCTGTGCCTTTCTGATATGCAGCCGATAAGGCAGTAAATATAGAACATACAGGACACAAACAATCTTCAATCTTTGTGTATGTCTGATGTGTAGTAATATACCAATACTGAGCAGATACGCCACCATCCTCAATGTGTCTCCCTGCTGAGGCAGTAAAAACAAATCAGAAAAGGACAAGCAACCCCACTGCTGTGTCCCCTCTGATATGCAGCCAATAAGGCAGTAAATGTAAGACATAAAGGGACAGACAACCTTCAATCTTGTATATATCTGATGTGCAACAATATAACAATCTGAATAGAGATAGCACATCCATATTGAAGGGATTTGGCATGCGACTCAACATGTAAAATCGCATGCCTAAAATCGGCAACCTTTGCCGTTAATAGCACTGTCAGCCTGACGCCACTTTGCGGGGCTGCACCTATTACCAAAAGGCAGTACCAGTACTACCCCTGGCACAGGTTCAATTTGTATTTCCCCACAATTCAGGACCATCAATCTTCACTACTGCCTTTCTAATAAGCAACCAATAAGGCAGTAATACAGGACACAAAAAACCCCAGACAGAACTCAATTTTGAGTATGTCTGATGTGCAGCAATATAACAAATATGAGCAGAGATGTCATAAAACTCAATGATGTGCATTTCCGCCATGCGTCACAAGACCAGAAAGTACAGACCACCTTCCCTGTTGTATTTTTCTGATCTGTAGCCAAATAAGGCAGTACCTTTAGGATATAACAGACAACAACAAAGCTTCAGTGCAGTGCATTTCTGATGTACAGCACTATACCCCTTATGAGCAGAGATGTCACAAATCTCAATGTGTATTTCTGCTGTGCCACAAAATATCCCAGCAAGGACAAACCTTCACTACTGAGGTCTACTGGTGAATCCCTTTATGCAATAACCAAACAGAGCAATTTGATCCCTAGGCATAGCCTGGGCTGTAGATACTAACACTTCACCCCCCAGTGAAGGAGCAAATTCTAAAAATGGTTATACACCTTACCATAGTAGCTGTTGTCCTACCTTACCTCCGTAGACTGAGCAAATGCTGGTCAGCTCACACACAGGTGGGGCTGATCAGAAACTAAAGTCTCAATGAGCCCCGCCCTAGAGACCAATTTAGGATAGCCTCTAGAAAAGGTGATCACCAATTTAGCCTGGAGGAAAATAGCCACCTGCAGGCCTTAAACAAGCAATCATGTATCTATCTAGCTCTTGCATATGTTTGCACAGAAAATCCTTAATTAAAGGATATAGGAAGCGATTTATGGTAAATCGCCTTTAGATCTGTCACTGAGTTGACTGCAGCCCAAACCCACAAAAAGGTTTTTCTTACCTCCTGCACTTCAATATAACCACAATGTAAAGGTGGAGTGGGAGGTTGGGGCTTATGACTTCAGATTCCTAGCAGCTGGGCTAATAGGGCCATATAACCTAGTGCACCTGCTGACCAGGAGAACTTACTCCTGAATCCTTCAACCATTGCACAATCCATAAATTGTTCAGTGGTATACCTGGCCTGTAAGGAACTCTTTGTATCTACCAGGTCCTCCCCCCCCCTTCGCTCTATTCATCCCTACTAATGTCCCACAACCGGACATGTAGGGAGAGTGTTGGAAACCTACTGTTGTGATAACCACAGTGTCTCTGCTGTAAGAGGGAGCTGTGGCTGGTGGTATTAGCAGTAGCTTCTGGGCTATTTTGTTATGCAGACCCCAGGTCCTGCACTGCACCACTTAGTAAATACAGGGGGAAGGGGAAGAAATGCCTTACCTACCTCTTTCCCATCTGAGGTGGTTTAGGCACACTCGCTCCTCTGCACCACTTGTCCACCATACAGCATCTCTGATGTAAGAGGGAGCTGTAGCTGGTGTTTTTAGCAGAAGCTTCTGGGCTATTTGAATCTAGACCCCAGGGGAGATTATCTCAAATGCCCAGAAACCATCAGGCTGGGATTGGGGATTTTGCAGCTAAATTCCCAAGGTAAAGGAAAGTACTCACCGTTGTAGTCTTCCAATTTTTCCACAGCCACCGGGCTTGCTTTTCCATCCTTATGGTCCACACGCAAGGAGGATAGCCGCCAAAGTGCCCCCCCCAACTACTGTCCCCATAGGGAGCTGCAAGGTTAGGCTGTGTCCTGCCAGTCAGTATATACACCTGGGGGGGGGGGGGGGGGGGCAATGCCGTACGTTCCTCATTCCATTCTGGAGGTGGTTTAGGCAGACATCCACCGTAGTGAACTGGTGCCTCCTCGAAAGGAGGATGTGGGCGCCTGCTCCTGCTGACTCTCAGCCTTCCCTCCTGGGTAAGAACGCGGGTCGTTCAAGCGGCGCCCTCCCCAGCAGCCCACGCGGGCTACCAGGGGCCCAGGAGTCGGGGGCCCTGGAAAGAACTGACAGCCAGCACCCCTGTCTGAACGGACGCCCAGACAGGTAAGGGGGGGAGACAGGAAAAAGGCCCCTGAAGTTCTGGGGACACCACTGTACCCAGGGGCCTTCAGCTCTCAGGGGGGCTCTTCCAGTTTCTGCTGCCCCCCCTGAGGAAAGGATAGGGGAACCCCCCAGGAAGGATAAATATATCCGGCCAGACCCAGAGGCCCATCAGGTACTAACCAGGCCCGACCCTGCTTTGCCTCCGAGATCCTACGAGATCGGGCAGGCGGCGCCCTCTTTCACTTTCAGGGTGATGTGGCCGTAGGCCTTCCCCAGGCATTTGGTCCGGCTCCCAGGGGGGGACCACCAGCGCCAGGCTTCGGGTCATTTGAAAAAAACAAACGGTTTCGCTGTGTAGGGAGAAACACAATCAAAAACTGAGGATCAAGGGGAAGGGTGGGGACTTAAAACAGCTGTCGATTGATTGTGTTTCCTGTAGGGAGGAGCCTCTCATCTCAGGTGTGCCGTCCTGGAAGATGACTAGAGAAATTGCCGATATGCATGGCACATGCTTTTCTGCCCAGATTAAGATCTGGTTCACTTCACTTTGAGCTGCACGACTCCTGGTGCCTCCTTGGTGATTGATAGAAGCCACTGCTGTGGCATTGTCAGACTGGATCCCGACAGGGCAACCCTGTAGCCTGAGTGTCCAGGCCTTTAGGGCTAGATACGCTGCACGGATCTCCAGAATGTTGATGGGTAAGGTCCTCTCGGTTTTGGATCATCTCCCTTGGACAGTCGACTGTTCCAGAACTGCTCCCCAACCTGAAAGACTGGCATCCATTGTTATCACTTTCCAGGTAACCGGTAAAAAAGGATTTTCCTTTTTGCAGATTTTTGGGTATTAACCACCAACTGAGGCTCTGACGTACTGTAGGAGACAGATGCATTGGAAAATCTAACGCCTGAACCCTCTTGTTCCAGGCATACAGGATACTGTGTTGCAGCAGTCTTGAAGGAAACTGAGCATAGGGAACTGCTTTGAATGAAGCCACTATCTTTCCCAGCAGCCTCATACAAAGGCGAATAGAGGGACCCTTCTTTGCCCTGACTACCTGAATCAGTTCTTTTATGGCACTGATCTTTGCCTGGGGTAAAAATACCTTCTTCTGGCTTGTATCCATGATCAGGCCCAAATACTCTAGTCTTCTTACTGATTTTAAAGAAGACTTCTCTAAGTTGAGAACCCAACCTAGGTATTCCAGGTAGTTGACTGTGGTGACCAAGTTCTGGGCCAGGTGGGCTACAGACCGGTCTATCAAGAGCAGGTCGTCTAGGTATGCTATTACTGTTATACCTTGGGCCCTTAATCTGGCCAGAGGAACAGCCAAGTTCTTTGTAAACACCCGAGGTGCAGTAGCTAACCCGAAAGGCAAAGCTATAAACTGAAAGTGGCGTTTTTCTACTTCAAAACGCAAGTACTTTTGATGAGCAGGGATAACAGGTACATGCAGGTACGCATCCTTGATGTCTATAGACACCAGAAGTTGTCCTCCTTGTAGGATGGAGACTACTGATCGGATTGATTCCATGCGAAAGGACCGAATCTTTAGGAATCGGTTTAGATCCTTTAGATCTAGGATCTAGAATAGGTCTGACATCTCCATTTGGTTTTGGAACCGTGAAAAGGTTTGAATAAAACCCCAATCCCTGCTCTTCCGTGGGAACAACCACGATAACTTTTTGCGACAATAAATAAATAGAATGATGCGCTTGTATTATCTATTAATTCATGTGCTACCTCTTGTGCCTATTTATTGCTTCTAAAATAAGTGAAACATTGTGTCAAACTTTTGTTAAATAGTATCTTGTGTTTAGATAAACCAAAACAACTCCATTGCATAGACACATATAGAGATATGTTCAGGAGACAATGTGTTCTGAGCCTATTTCTATTTAACACACCCAGAAGCTATCAGCCAGTGAGTAATAATAAAGATTTCCAATATAATTATAACATCAAAGTCAAAACATAGTTGTTAATCCACCTAAATAAGTTAGAACGATACCTCCTCCTCTGATAAACCCAGATTCAATGAGATTGTTAGCTGTGGAGCGGCTTGTCTATGGTAGCCGCCGGCATAGAAGAGAAATGTTCTCAGCTCCTTCTCCTCCTGTTAACACTCCCAGACACTTTCAGCCAGTGAATGATAATGAGAATTACCACTAGATAAAGCTTATAGTTATAGCATCAGAGACAAAGCATAATTGTCAATCCACCAAAATATGTTAGAACAATGCCTCCTCCTCTGATATGCCCAGGTTCAGTAAGACAGTCAGCTGTGGAGCATGCTTGTCTGTAGTTAGCCGCCGGCATAGAAGAGTAGATTGCTCAGCTACTTCTCCTCCTATTATAAGCCCAGGCTCAGTGAGACTCAGTCAGCAGTGGATCAGCTTGTCTGTGATCATCCACCCGAATACAGGAATAGTTTGCTCACCTTCTACTTTTCTTCCCCCATATGCAGGATAAGATTAAAAAGAGAAAAGAAAATACCATTGCGCAGATATCAGCAAAATTTTAAATACCATAAGAAGCCACTTAATTCCACTCACATGCTCCCTATGACATAGATCGCATTTAAGAGGATAATGGTCAGTCACATCCAGCTCCGTGCTGCTGCTCACACACTACCAGGCAGATCGCACTCCAAACAGAGCGTCACAGGCTAATTCTCCCCATGCGTATCATCACTGACACGTGACTTTTTCAAGCAAAAAAAGTCACGTGTCAGCGATGATACGCGTGGGGAGAATTAGCAGTGGAGTTGTTTTGGTTTATCTAAACACAAGATACTATGTAACAAAAGTTTGACACGTTTCACTTATTTTAGAAGCAATAGATAGGCACAAGAGGTAGCACATGAATTAATAGATAATACAAGTGCATCATTTTATTTATCTATTTATCTTAATTAACTGTGGGGTGTCACTAATTGACTGCAGCTGTATTACCTTTTATTTATTTATTTTTCACTATTGGATTTTTATTATTTCCACATAAATCTTTTTAGTCCACTTCAGCGCTTTAGGAATTTTATAATTGATTTTTGCGACAATAGTCGCTCCAACGCTAGAAAGAGAGAGACTTCTTTTTCTCTGGGTCTCTGGGAACATTTGATCTGAGGAAATGAGGAGAGGGGAATTCTCGGAACTCTAGTTTGTAACCTAGAGTTAATGTGGAGAACACCCATCTGTCCTGGAAATCCTCAAGCCAGAGCCTTGAGAACTGTAGCAGTCTTCCCCCCGCCCGAGCGAGCGGGGGCGCTCCTTCATACAGAGGCTTTAGCGTCTTGTCTAGTAGGCTTCCTCCCCCAGGACTTCTTTTGTCCCTGGGTCGACTCTGAGATTTATTTCTTGAGCCTGGCGGAGGAGGCTGTCGCCTGCCTGGAGGCTGTCGCCTGCCTGGAGGCTGATGCTCCTGGCACTGGGGACAGAGCCCATTTAAAAGGCACGTTTACTCCTTTTCTTAACTGGTAAGAGTGTGCTTTTCCCACTAGAGATCTTTTGGATATAATTGTCCAAATCCTCTCCGAACAGCCTTGCACCACGAAAGGGAAATCCAGCCAGAAGCTTCTTACATGGCGATTCGGTTGACCAATTTTTCAACCATAATATTCTACGCATATGCACCAACCCAAGCGTAAGGCGAGAGGTTTGGATGATAGAATTAAAAAATTCTTGGAGTCTCCCTTACCTTATCCAGCTGCAGGGTTCTGTATAACAGACCCAATCTTCACCTCCCACAGTGGGCTCCGTTTGAAAAACCTTCAGAGACTGGGGCCCCCTTGAATAGGGGGTTTCGCAGTTCTGAGCCTGTAAAGCACCCCGCCAGGGATATGGCTGAAAAAAAACAAATACTGGATCCCGGGGTCCAGCTCTCTAAAAATAGAAGCGTTACAGGTAAAACCTCGTTTCTTTGGACACGAGGCCTGGGTACCATCCAATTTGGCTTGGAAAAGACACTTTGAATGGATCCGGTTGCATGACTTGCCCCAGTATAGGATATTCCTTTGGAGCTCAGCACAGCACATCTTTACTCGTGACCAACACCTAAGACACTGGCGAAAAAACGGAGGTATTCCCAGTCAGGGGAGGGATTATATAGGGGGTTGAACTTCCTGTCTAGGGTGTGCCAGTGTCCAATCACCTAGTGATACCCTATATAACCCATCAGTAATTACTGAGGCTCTGTGTCCCATGATGTACAAAAAAAAAATATATATATATATATATATATATATATATATATATATATATATATATATATATATATATATATATATACATATATACATATACACACACACACACACACACACACACACACACATATATATATATATATATACACACACATACACACACACACACACACACACACACACACACACAGTGGTGGTATTTTTTTTGGGGGGGGGGGGGGGGGGGTAAACAATCCACCCACCGCCATTAGTGTCAATGGTCACATATCTAAAAGAGGCAGAAAATGCTCATTTGTCAAGGAACCCCTAGCAACGTCTGGAAGAACCCTAGGGGGTTCCATGGAGCCGTGGTAGGGAAGGGCTGGTCTACACCAGAGGTGTTTCTGCCCCAGTACATCTTGATCCATTTGAGTGGTTTTAAAGTTTCATTCCCAAAGTATACAGAGCAGGAGTTCTGACTTCACTTGCTACACACTTGTAGTGGTACAGTGACTGGAAAGCCAGAAGCAGCCAGTAAATTAGCATTTTCAGCAGCAGCTCAGGCATGGAAGACCCTCTATAGTCTCAGTAGACGATTACCTGGTTTATGAAACAAGGGATGGCTGTGTGCCAGGGGCTACAATGTCTCCTTTAGTCATTGCATCGCTTTAACTTTTCTAATCAGACATGATTCACTAAATATGAGTAAAAATCACCCCATACACTCCAAGGACCCCCATCGAGCCCCCAGATAAGAAGGAAATACAACTACGCCCCAGCAATTTATTGCCATAGTGTATACAGCAGAAGATAAGACATCATAGAGAGATCTCTGCATACATCTGCATCAGCAAAACATCGGACTGCACAACACCAAGCTTATCGATCACATCACACAGACAGCGATCACACACTGCAAGGACAGACCCCTCGAACAGCCAGGGGATGTGCTGCTCCAATAGGTAATTCTTCACGTGCAATGTGTTCATCCTGCAGCTCCTCTATGATCTTCAAACCTGGATCACCATGATCTCTGTATGCCTCCCCCCTCACTGCTGCCCAGTGTCTCCTCCTGCCTGAGCCGCAATCTCTGGAGCAATCCCGATCCTCGGCTACACCTCCAACCCCACCAATGAGCGACCTCCTCCTCCTCTGCGGCCAATAGGATTGCTTCTCCTCTCAGCCAATCGGGCGACGGGTCTCAGGGCCCACTTCCTGACTGGCTGGGAGGAGAATCAGGAAGAAAATATCGAATATTAATTTGCTATTGTCACACAACTGGGTGGGCTCGGGGCGCACCCTTTATTGAAGACAATTAGAGCCTCAGGCTCAAATCAAGTGCAAAAAAAACCCCCAAAAAAACCCACCCCATTGGAATCTATGCGTCCGACACCCTGCATGTAGATTAGGGGCCGGACCCCCTGCGCCCCATATGGACGGGCCGCCACTGTATACACATATTATAGATATTCAGTGTCTGGATGTTTATCAGCATCCAGTAGTGTATTTAGGTTTTGTGCTGCCCTAGGCCTGACTAAACTCGTGCACCCTCTAATTTAAATATGACCCACCCCTTGCTGTTTAAGACCCGACCTGAAATTTTTGAGTTGGGACACTAGTTCTGAGGGCAATGGATTCCCTTAATTTGCATAGATTTCCTCTCACTTCCTGTTTGGCTATGGGGCAGGAAGTGAAGGGAAATCTCTGCAATAGGACAGGGATGGTTTTAAAAAAAAAAAAAAAAAAAAAAACCTGACAGGGGCTATAACCCTCCCTTATTCTTTCCAAAATGAAGGAGGAGGGAGGAGGAGGAGAGTTGCCTATAGTTCTACTTTAAGCACAAATTTCTGATAATTTTATGGAGAGGACTAAGAAGATAGAACCATGCCAATGGTGCAGCAGAAAACATATAGCACAGTGAAGAAGGTTTGTGGTCCAGGATGATAGGACAGTCAAAATTAGAAGCAGCAACCCCCCCTCCCCCAGTTGTTGAATGCTGGCCGCCTGCATATCGGAAGCAGTGCGGCCGCTTTATGGGGGCGCTAGACTAATTTGCCTCTCAGCCCAGTCCACCCCATAAGACTGCCGCTAAACAGTAAGCCAGACTTTCCGTGCTGCCCCCCTGCAAAGTGCTGCCCTAGGCCTGGGCCTTGTCGGCCTAGGCCAGAATACAGCGTTGTCAGCATCAGCAGGCCCTTCCTCCAAATACTTCTTTCTGGGCCCCCAAATCTTAGGAAAACAGCACCAACTCAGAATAGTGAAGCCCCAAAATATAAGAAAATCCCCCACACGAAGGGTAAAGTGGCACCTTGACCTGTCTGTCACCTCTTAATATGGCCCTGTCACTTTAACATGTATACAAAACATAAAGCAAAGCCCAATGCTGGCATACAGAAAACATTTAAGATCATCATTTATAGTTCTTACTTTTCCTGACTGTGCTTGTTTATTTGGGTCAAACTCAGACCGACCTTCCACACGGCTGCTACCTGTATGGGAAATAAAAGATTTCAAGGGTGAAGCTTGGAAAAGAAGAGAGATGTATCACAGGAGTAATGCCTGCCCATAAATGACCCAAACAGAGTGCCACTCACCTGCAAACACCTTGAAATCCGACTTGCTGTAGTCGAAGGGAATGAAGGGAACCTTGTCCACAGCCGCTTCCTCCCCTGTCTTCTCCACGTGTTTTAACCTCTTCTTGTCCGATTTCTTGGTTTCAGCTCCTGGCTCGCTGGCTATTCTCTCACGCTTCCTGCTTGCATCCTCCTGCTGTGGAAAAAAAGGCATGTAAATCCAAGAACAAAAAAAAACAAACATATTACATCTTACCAGGCTGTATAAGTGGTGGGTGCTCTAGTTTATTTTTCAAGCTGTGAAATTAACTTGCCCCTGGCTAAAAACACACATCTAGCCTAGACCGACAATGTTGTGATCATCTGCACTGCACATTGCTCATAACATGATCCTGTGCTTGTATATATCTATCTATATATATATATATATCTATCTCTACACACACACACACATTAAAATTTATTTATATATATATATATATATATATATATATATATATATATATATATATATATATATATATATATATATATATATATATATATACATATACATATATATACATATACATATATATATATACATATACATATATACATACATACACACATATATACATACACACACACACACGCAGCATCCAGAAAGTATTCACAGCGCTTCACTTTTTCAACATTTTATGTTACATCCTTACTCCAGAATGGATTAAATTCATTATTCTCCTCAAAATTCTACAAACAATACCCAATAATGACAACGTGAAAGAAGCTTGTTTGAAATCTTTGCAAATTTATCCCCTTCCCGCCGACCGTACGCAGATATGCGTACTCGGCTTTCCGGGGTTATACCGGGATGATGCCCGCAGCTGCAGGCATCATCCCGGTACCGTTGTTTACAGCGGGCGATCGGC
Organism: Aquarana catesbeiana; assembly: GCF_042186555.1. Classification (NCBI taxonomy): domain Eukaryota; kingdom Metazoa; phylum Chordata; class Amphibia; order Anura; family Ranidae; genus Aquarana; species Aquarana catesbeiana. Next base: position 235,009,223 of record NC_133333.1, on the reverse strand, counting down.
TACCCGAGTATAACAACCGATGCGGCTAAAAGCCGCTCGGTTGTTATACCGGGGGAGCGGGAGGGGACATCCCCCCCCCCCCCTCCCGCCGCCGTTACCGGGCCTCCCGTGCGATCAGGAGGCCCGGTGTCTAATCGTGTGCCTTCGGCGGCTGGGGGCGGGCTGGAACGAAGCTGTGGGCGGCTTCGTTCCAGCCTTCTCATTGTAAATGCGGAAGCGACGTCATGACGTCACTTCCCGTTTACTCGGCTGCCAATGGCGCCGAATTTAAAAAAGTACACAGTATTCAGAATCGCCGTTTTCGGCGATCTGAATACTTTGAGGTGCAGAGGAGGGATCGGGGGTCTTTTAGACCCCCGATCCCTCCATAAAGAGTACCTGTCACCACCTATTACTGTCACAAGGGATGTATACATTCCTTGTGACAGCAATAAAAGTAAAAAAAAAAAATTTTTTTTTTTTTAAAAACACAATTTATAAAGTTAAAAAATAAATAAAAAAAAAATTTTTTTTTAAAGTGCCCCTGTCCCCGCGAGCTCGCGCAGCGAAGAAAACTCATACGGAAGTCGCGCCCGCATATGTAAACGGTGTTCAAATCACACATGTGAGGTATCGCCGCGATCGTCAGAGCGAGAGCAATAATTCTAGCCCTAGACCTCCTCTGTAGCTCAAACCTGGTAACCGTAAAAATTTTTTAAAGTGTTCCCTATGGAAATTCATAGGTACCGTAGTTTGTCGCCATTCCATGAGTGCGTGCAATTATAAAGGGTGACATGTTTGGTATCTATTTACTCGGCGTAACATCATCTTTCACATTATACAAAAAAATTGGGGTAACTTTACTGTTTGGATTTTTTAAAATTCATGAAAGTGTCCCTTTTCCAAAAATTTGCATTTAAAACACCGCTGCACAAATACCGTGTGATAAAAAATATTGCAACAATCGCCATTTTATTCTCTAGATTCTCTGCTAAAAATTATATATATATATATATATATATATATATATATATATATATATATATATATATATATATATAACGTTTGGGAACTCTACGTAATTTTCTAGCAAAAAATACGGATTTTAACTTGTAAACACCAAATTTCAAAAATAGGCTTAGCATTGAAAGGGTTATTAAAAATAAAAAAAAAACCCATGTACATAAGTGTATGATGCTACAAGCTTGGCACACCTATTTTTGGGCAGTTTCTCCCATTCTACTTTGCAGGACCTCTCGAGCTCCATCAGGTTGGATCGGGAGCGTCGGTCCACAGCCATTTTCAGACCTTTTCAGAGATGTTCAATCAGGTTCAAGTCTGGGCCACAAAAGGAAATTCATAGAGTTGTCCCGTAGCCACTCCTATGTTATCTTGGCTGTGTGCTTAGGGTCAGACCTTTGCCCCAGTCTGGAGCAGGTTTTCATCAAGGATGTCACTGTACATAGCTGCATTCATCTTTCCCTCGATTCTGACTAGTCTCCCAGTTCCTACCACTGAAAAATATCCCCACAGCATGATGCTACCACCATGCTTCACTGTAGGGATGGTATTGGCCACGTGATGAGTGGTGCCTGGTTTCCTCCAGACATGATGCTTGCCATTCAGGCCAAAGAATTAAATCTTTGTTTCATCAGACCAGAGAATTTTGTTTCTCATGGTCTGAGAGTCCTTCAGGTGCCATTTGGCAAATGCCAGGTGGGGTCATGTAAGCCAATCCTCAGTAAAAGGCACATGTGGCCACTCTACCATACAGGCCCAATTGGTGGAGTGCTGCAGAGATGGTTGTTCTTCTTTAAGGTTCTCCTCTCTCCACAGAAAAAAGCTGGAGCTGTTAGAGTGACCATCGGGTTCTTGGTCACCTCCCTGACTAAGGCCCTTCTCCCTCCGATCACTCAGTTTGGTCGGGTGGCCCACTCTAGGAAGAGTCCTGATGGTTCCAAACTTCTTCCATTTATGAATGAGTGAATGGAGTCCACTGTGCTAATTGGGGCCTTCAATGTTGCAGAAAGTTTTCTGTACCCTTCCCCAGATCGGTGCCTCCATGCAATCCTGTGAGGTCTACAGACAACTCCTTGTACTTCATGGCTTGGTTTATGCTCTGACATGCACTGGTAACTGTGGGACCTTATATAGACAGGTGTGTGCCCTTCCAAATCATATCCAATCAACTTAATTTACCACAGGTGGACTCCAATCAATTTGTAGAAACATCTCAAAGATGATTAGTGAAAACAGGATGAACCTGAGCTCAATTTTGAGTATCATGGCAAAGGCTGTGAATACTTATGTACATGGGAATTTTTGTTGTTTTTTTTTTTTTATTTTTAATAAATTTGCAAAGATTTCATACAAATTTCTTCCACGTTGTCCTTATGGGGTATTGTTTGTAGAATTGTGAGGAAATTATGAATTTAATCCATTTTGGAATAAGGCTGAAACACAGAAGAGTGGCAACCACTGTAGACCAGTCATCTAGAGCTGTATAAGATTTCTTGTGTATTATAAACCGGTGTACTCCTTTTAACCACTTCAGCTCCTGAAGGTTTTACCACCTTAATGACCAGGCCATTTTTTGCCATTTAGTGCTGCATTACTTTAACTGGTAACTGCGAGGTCATACAACGCTGTACTCAAACTAAAAACTCATAATTTTTTTCACACAAATAGAGCTTTCTTTTGGTGGTATCTGATCATCACCACAGGTTTTTTTTTTTTTTTTTAATTTATATCATAAAAAATAAAAAGTTTTATTTTCTGCTATAAAACATATCCAAAAATAAATACATTTTGCCCAAAATGTATTCTGCTACATGTCTTTGGTAAACAAAAAATGTTATAGCATCTACAAACTATGGTATACACTGGAATTTGTTTTTTTTAAATATATACCACCAAAAGAAAGCTCTATTTGTGTGCTGATTGTCAACACAGGGCTCTGGGCTGTGATTGGACACAGCAGGTCAGTAAGTCCCGACTATGAATCATTGGCTGGGACTTGCTGACAGACTCCCACGGTGTGCAATCACAGCAGGTGTCAGTGGGGGGGGTTGCGATGTATCAGTACTTCGCTTTGCCTGCATGGACCATCTGTCCGTAGTACATTGCAGGCGGAGGGGGTCCAGAAGTGGTTAATCACTCACAAAGTACCAATATTTATATATGAGGTATCCATTATTAGGTAAATAATTTGTAAATGTACCTTTATATTCACTTACCAATGTCTGCTCACGCACAGATGTCTGATTGGCAGCACTGCTCCTAAACTCTCGTTCAGCTTGCTTCCTGGCAGCTGTAAACAGATATCACCAAGATAAAGGAAACTGCAAATCCTTCATTAATAATGATCCCCCTGAATACTGCAAACCACTGCACCTGCTTCAACCCCCCCCCAGAGGTCCTACCTTTTTCTGCAATCCTCTTCTGTTTGGCCTCTTCCTTGGCCTTTGCTTCCCGTTCTTGTTGCGCTATACTCACAAGCTTCCAGCGGTTGCTGATCTAAGGTAGGAAGGGGAATTAAAGTCAGATCTGGACCATTCGGCAGTGATGGGAAATATGTTGTCACAATGTACTGAGTGGTCCCATGCTCACTTTAGAATACCTGTACATATGTTTTTATAGATTATTTCAAGTTGTAACCCAAATGTATGTTACGACATGCATAATACACTGCATGCCATTTTCTAGTTTAATTCTATGCTAGCCATACACCTCACATATCTTTGTATTAGCCCTCTTACACCCCCCCCCCCTACAGTACTTTAACTTTATGACAGATGAATGGACACAACATATCAGAACCATGACCCAAGTTACATATTTATTTTGGGCCTTAATTTGTTCCACAGATATTTGGGGGTTTTCTGAGCAAACATAACTTGTTAAACGTGTTCACCTCAAACATTTTTGTGTTAGGATCCAGCTTAGCGGCCTGAGAAGCATGGGCACCTCGGATGTCAGATGGAAGGAACTGAAAGATAAAAGAATTGCTTTGAAATACATTTCAGTCAAGATAAAAAAACATTTACCTAAAAGTAGGGCTTATTTTAATATTTAAAAAAACAAAACAAAACAGGTTGATACTTGCCTACTCTCTGCAATGGTATTGCACAGAGTGGCCCCTTACCTCCTCCTCTCCTGGGGGCCCCTGCCCCGATGCTCTCTGCTCCTCCGCTTTTCTGTGTGCCCCCATAGCAAGTCACTTGCTATGGGGGCACAGGCATTTGCTCGCTCTAGAGCTGAGCTGTGTGTCCATTGACACACACAGTGTGGTTTGGCCCCACCCACCCTCACTGGATTTGATTGCTAGCAGCAGAAGCCAATGACTCCCACTGCTATCAGCAAAGCCTGTGAGACCAGGAAGAGGGGGAGAGAAGACTTGCAACCGGGCACAGCACTGGATTGATAAAAGGACAGGTCAGCATAGGCGGGGAGGGCAAACATGCAGTGCAAAGATTTTTACCCTAATGCAGAGAATGCAAAGGATAAGTTCACCTGTCATAATATGTTAGAGGTTACACCCATATTCAGGGTGTAACATAACATGTTACGAACAGACCAGCCCCTTCACCTCCCCGATCCACACTGTGACAGCTAGTGGGGTTCTTCTCCCTCCCCGCTGTCACAATTTAAAAAAAAAAAAAAAAAAAAAAACCAACATGGCAGACCAGGGCTCCGCCCATGTCACTGATTGACAGGGCTCTGGGCATGGAAATAAGGTCATAGTTTTCATTGAACTACCACGGCGCTGTGGTTGTTCATTCATGCTTCTGGTCAAATGTCAGACAGGATGTACGGGCAAGCAGATACACTGGCAGATCTGCTGGAGACCTGCATGGCATCGCTGGTGCAATGCTTTACAGGCTCCAAAAAAAAAAAAAAAAAATTAAATAAATGTACATTACTTTTTACCTGCAAAAAAATATGTGCATTTATTATTTTTTTCCAAAAAGCGAACTTATCCTAGGTTAAAAAACAAAAAAACAAAAACAAAAACTTTAGTGTTTAGAAACACTTTAAAAGACGACTGGTCTTCTTTAGATGTTCATGCACAGATAACTTACCATACGGAACGGGTTGTCAAAAGACTCCATTATACTTCTGGCCTTTTGCTTTGCTACCGAGATGTTGCTTACATCCTCCATTGTTTCATCAGAATCCTAATGAGGAGAACAGAAGGAATTAGTGTATTTCTGAAGTAAAGAAACACATTTAGTTACAATCATAACCAGACTGGCTTCAGAAAAAGAAAACATGCTTTATGGAGTGGCCCAGTCAGAGCCCAGACCTGAACCCCATAGAGATGCTGTGGATTGACCTCAAGAGAGCCGTTCACACCAGACATCTTACAAATGCTTCTGAACTGAAGCAATTTTGTAAAAAGGAACGGTCAAAAAATTCCTCCTGAACAATGTGCAGGTCTGATTCAAAGCTACTGAATGTGCTTGCTGCCAAAAGGAGGTTCGACCAACTATTAACTACAAGGGTTCATTTACTTTTTCCTCCAGCACTGTGAATGTTTTATAAAAGACACGAGAAATTAAAGAATTGTGTTATCAGCTTAAGCACATGGTGTTTGTTTATCGTTGCAATTAAGATGAGGATTAGATCACGTTTTTTGGCAAATTACTGCAGAAAAACAGTTATTTCCTAGGGATCATATGCTTTTTTTTCTCATTGTATCTGTATTATTAGGCTGTATCCCAATTAATAAAATAGCCACTTGAAGACCGCAATCGGTATATTTACGTTGCAGCTTTCAAGTGATATACCAGAATGATGCCTGCAGCTACAGGCATAATCCTGGTACCGTTTGTTTCTTCCAGTGGTTGGCTTTTTTTTTTCCCCCCAAAGACAAGCAGCCGATGCTTCTCCGGGTTCTCCATCCCTCTTGCCCTCTTACCAGAGAGCTTTTTGAGGACTTGAAGGTCTCCGATCAGCTCTATGGTAGAGGAAAACGGAAGCGATCTGTACTGTGTCACTTCCAGTTTTCCCATATGTAAACAGCACCATTTTTGAAATGAGAAAGCATCTGATCACACTGATCTTGGTGTGATCAGATGCTTTTAAAGTGGAGCTCCGCTAAAAAAAAAAAAAGAAAAGAAAAGTCAGCAGCTACTCGTCTCCCCCTCCGCTCGGTGGCACCGGCATTCTAACTGTGGGCGCCCACTGCGCATGCGTGAGCCGCGCCTGGCAATCATCTGGGACCTGTGACGTGTCCCAGATGATTGGAGGGGGCAGAGCTGATCTCCCTTTCAACGCCGAGGGAAGTGATGCAAGAAGCCGAGGCGAGCAAGGAGGCAGATTATAAAGGACCCCCTAGCAACAGGCATTAAGAGGTGATAAAAATAAAAATTTTCTCCAAATGTTTTTTTTTTTTTTTAATTTCATGCATATTAATTTTTTTTTGGGGTGGAACTCCACTTTAAGAGCAGAGGAGACATCTAGGGTCTAAATAACCCAAATATTTTTTTTTTTTTTAATTGGAAAGATTACCTGTCACTGTCTATTGTCATTAACATTCTTTGTGACAGCAATAAAAGGTTTTTTTTAAAAAAAAATTTAACCACTTCAATACCAGGCACTTAGACACCTTCCCGCCCAGGCCAATTTTCAGCTTTCAGCGCTGTCGCAATTAGAATGACAATTGCGCAGTCATACAACACTGTACCCAAACCAATTTTTTATCATTTTGTTCCCAAAAATAGAACTTTCTTTTGGTGGTATTTAATCACCTCTGCGGTTTTTATTTTTTGCGCAACAAATTAAAAAAGACCGAAAATTTCGAAAAAAAAAACAAGTTTTTCTTTGTTTCTGTTAAAATTTTTTGTAAACAAGTACGTTTTCTCCTTCAATGACGGGCACTGACGGGCACTGACATGGCGGCACTGACGGGCACTGACGGGCACTGACATGGCGGCACTGACGGGCACTGACATGGCGGCACTGACGGGCACTGACATGGCGGCACTGACGGGCACTGACATGGCGGCACTGACGGGCACTGACGGGCACTGACATGGCGGCACTGACGGGCACTGACATGGCACTGACGGGCACTGACATTGCGGCACTGACATGGCGGCACTGACGGGCACTGACAAGGCGGCACTGACACGGCGGCACTGGTATGCGGCACCGATGGGCACTCATAGGTGGCATTGATTGGTACATATGGGTGGCACTGATAAAACATATTGGGGGCATTGCTGGGCAGATCTGGAACATAATGGTGCCAATCAGTGCCCATTTGTGGGCACTGATTGGCACAGATTGGGCACATGTGGAAGGCCATGGGGTACATACCTGGCCATCCACATGTTGCCCCTTCCCTGGTGGTCCAGTGTGGTGATCTGAGGGGGGGCTGCGCTGATAAACAATCAGCACAGACCCCCCCGTCAGGAGAACCGCCGATCGGCTCTCCTCTACTCGTGTCTGTCAGACACGAGTGAGGAAAAGCCGATCAATGGCTCTTCCCATTGACAGTGTGATCAGCCGTGATTGGTCCAATCACGGCTGATCACGTGGTAAAGAGCCTCCGCTGGAGGCTCTTTACCAAGATCGGTGTAGCGGTGTGTCAGGCTCACACACTGCTCCATAGATCGCCGCGATGCACGCCCCCGGCAGCATGTTGTCCTGCTGGACGTCATATGACGCCCAGTCAGGATAACTGAACCACTGCCGGCCGTCATCTATGGGCTGGGCGGGAAGTGGTTAAAAGAGGGTGTAAAAAAAAAAAAAAAAAAAAGTGAAAAAGCACCCCGTCCCCATTCGTTGGTCTTGCACACATAAGTAAATGGCGATCGCACTACACATGTGCGGTATCGCCACGAACATCAGAGCGGAAGCAATAATTCAAGTACCAGGTCACTTCAGTGCCTCACTATTAGTAACCTGTAAGGCTTTTAAAGCATTGCCTATGGAGATTTTTAAATACCGTAGTTTGGTGCCATTCTGCAAGCACACACAAATTTTAAAGTGTGGCATATTAGGTATCCATTTACTTGGCATAACAACAGCTTTTACATTTTCCCAAACACTTTGTATTATATTGCGTTTTTAAAACTGCCAATACCGTGTGACATAAAAATAAAAAAAAAAAAAAATTTGCAAAACCCACCATCTATTCTCTAAGACCTCTCTCACATACATATTTTTATATTATGTTTGGGGTTCCAAGTAAATTTTCTAGCAAAAAAAAAAAAAAAAAAAGTGTCAGAAAAGGCCAGGTCTTAAATAGGATTAACCTATTAGTGTCCTGAATCTAAAGCTGGCCACACACTTTACACTGACAGATCCCTGCATCAACACAAGCGGTGTGTGATGTAGGGATCTCTCTCCTGCTGACACTGTATTCTGACCTCCCCCTTACTCCCCACCAAAGTACACTAATCAGAGCTCACAGCCATTGACTGCGAGCACTGACAATGCTTGTTTTCCAGTATGCCCATTTGACAGAAGTCGGTTCTGTTGAACACATGGACCGAAAGTCGGTCGGTTCCTGCTGAACTGACTGATTTTCGGTGCAAGAGTGCCGGGTCTTGATCTGGTCATTGGCCTCACCTCCCCCCCCCCCCCCCCCGTCACTGTCAGCAATACTTACATTGAATATATAGAGAGAGTGGCGCATGGCAGTACTTTGACAGGGCTGAGCGGTCTTGCAGGGACTGGCTCCTCATCATTAAACAGGCTGCCGGCTGCTAATGGTACCGCTAGGGAAACAAATGATACCGTTTTAAGGTTTTAAAATAGAGAACAAACAATTTTACAGTTGAAGGTAGCGGGCAGCAGATGTGGTCAGATGTCTCACCTGCCCCAGTGTACGGGTCATGTAGATATGGAGAATAGGTTGTGTCATGTGGCCCGAACAGCTGGTTCTCCATTTTCTGAGTAAGAAAAGGAAAATGAGCTTACAGAGAGTAGCTCCCTAAATTGTACAAATTGCAGACGGATATGTAACTTACCTCGAAATTTGGCATGGGACCTTTCTTCTTTGCTGAGCTAACGTCTGACTGTAACAAAAAAAAAAAAAAAAAAACACACCACAGTATTAATCTATCCATACCAATCTGCACAACGCAAAAGGTTACAATGGGCCAATATTGGTCATGTAAACCAAGCATGGTGGGACAAACTAGTATTACACTATACTCTTGTGCTATGTGGTCTCAGTGCTCTGATTGGCTACAGAGTTGTCGAACTGCAAAAGTTAGGATACTCCTATTCGCTGCAAATTTGTTTAGCATGTTAAGGATGACCTTCTCTGATTGCTTAAAATTTGAAGTACAGCCAAAGCTCTTTTGGCTGTACTGCTCCTGTGGATAACAGGAGTGTGGTTCATTCTGCACTCCTGTGACCCAAGCTTGGAAAAATTCACAACCATATGGTTAGGATCTGCCCACATGCCTGGACCGGCACCCAGCTCAGTATCTCAGCGTGCCACTAGGGAAACGCTGAGAGGCCCCCTCCAGTGCCCACCGCTCTGGCGAGCATGGAGGGGCAGAGCAGAAAGCTACTGACTGACAGTCACCAGCTCTCTGCTCAGGGAGCTCTGAGAACCAAGTGATCAGCGACGTTTGATTGCTCGGTTATCCGGGTTACAGCCAGCGGGGAACAAATGCTGCATCAGACCGATGCGGCATCCACCTAGGCAGGTAAGAAAAACACAAACCCCAGACTTCTCTTTTAACCCCTTCCCGGCAGGTTGGCTCCCCTGGGCGAAATTACATTACTTTGCCTTTTGACCACTAGGGGGCGTGCGCCGGAGGCACACGCACGTGGCTTGCCACCGGAGCCGATGCGAGTGCCTGGCTGGCGTGATGACTGCCGGGCACCCGCGATCGCTTGTGACAGAGCGAAAACCGGAATACAGTAATCAGTGCATTTTTTTGCACCGATCGCTGTATAATTGTCACTGGTCCCAAAAATGTGTCAAAAGTGTACGATCTGTCGCAATATCGCAGTCCTGATAAAAATCGCTGATCACCACCATTACTAGTAAAAAAAAATAAAATAATAAAAAAAAAAAAAAAAAAAAAAAAAGCCATAAATCTATCCCCTTTTTTGTAGACGCTATAACTTTTGCGCAAAACCAATCAATATATACGCTTATTGTGATTTCTTTTTACCAAAAATATGTAGAATACATATCAGCCTAAACTGAGGGAATTTTTTTTTTTTTTAATTTGGGATATTTATTATTATAGCAAAAAGTAAAAAGATGGTGTTTTTTCAAACTTGTCGCTCTTTTGTTTATAGCGCAAAAAAAAAAAAAAATAAAAAAAAAAAAAAAAAAAAAAAAACCGCAGAGGTGATCAAATATCACCAAAAGAAAGCTTTATTCGTGGGAAAAAAGGACATCAATTTTGTTTGGGTACAACGTCGCATGACCGCGCAATTGTCAGTTAAAGCGACGAAGTGCCGTATCGCAAAAAATGGCCTGGTCATTAAGCAACCAAATCTTCCAGGGCTGAGGTGGTTAAAGGCTAAGACCACCTTTTAGCAAAAAAAAAAAAAAAAAAAAAAAATACATATTTGAAGGAAGAAAAAAAAAAACAAGAAAAAAATTATATTTAGTATTTTTTTGCCACCTAGAAACCTGCAAAGTGTTGCAAATGTGATGAGATGAGTGGAGTGCAGGTGCAATGCAAGGCTCCTGCACACTCCTCCTCCAGCTCTTGTAAGGGAGGTACAGGCTTTCAGTCACAGAGCTGGAGATAGCGTCAATGGACTACGAGTGCGGTGATTACTGCACTTGTGCTTGATTTGGAATGACATGTCTGTCTTCCGTGGCTTCTTGTAGTTTAGTTTATTTACAGATTTCTGTGACTGAGTGACACAGCTATGCAGTTTGGAGGTGAGTGTCACATTTGCACAATATTACACCCTAAAAAAGTTTAAAAGCACTTAAAAAAAAAAAAAAAAAAAGTTAGTTTTCTTCAACAAATACTCCCAATGCTCTAATTCAGGAGTCTCGAACTGATGGCCCTCCAGCTGTTGCGAAACTACAAGTCCCATCATACCTCTGCCTGTGCTTGTAACGGTCAGCCTTGCAATGCCTCATGGGACATGTAGTTTCACAACAGCTGGGAGGGCCCCCAGTTCGAGAGCCCTGCTCTAATAGGATACAGGCGGGCCTTGACCTACAAATGCGGTGACGTTGAGATCGTTTTATTTGGACCAGCCTGCAGCCAATGTCCTAGACATCTCCAGGTCTGCTCATGATCAAGGCTGTGGCCTCATCCTATAACAATTCATTATATTAAAAAACATTCAAGTAACGCTCCTTACCTTCAGTAGCGGGACCTCTCTGGCTTCTTGAATAAGCAATATTAATTCATTTATTTGTTGTCTCACAAGAGGTGGCACTGGATTACAGCAAGCCATGATGCCCTGTGGCTCCCTACACAAAAAAAAAAAAGAAAAAGAAAAATCATTTCAAAAACAGATTTCACAGAGAAACAGTCAAAATAAACAGCACTTGAGTCAATTGACAAATCTCTAAGGGTTATTAAACCCTCAAAGATGAAATATATACTGTATGTAACAGCAGAATTCACACATTTCTCATAATGCTGGTACATTTTTCTAAGCATCCCTGCTTTTCAGAACAATTTTGCATCCACACGGATACCTATAGTACTTTCTCCTATAGGGTGACTGTGCTGCTAAATGGGGTCTTTCTGGAGCCCCAGTCACCATAATGTGAACTCCCCTGGCCAGGCCCATGCACAAAACAGTACTGAAGCCCTTAACACTAAGACACTGCCCTGGATCTCCCACCAGTACAGCAATTGACAGCAGCTTCCCTTGAGCACTTCAATACCGGACACTTAACCCCTTCTTGCCCAGGCCAATTTTCAACTTTCAGTGCTGTCACACTTTAACGGCTTCAGATCCGTGCTATTACCAAATGACGGCAACAGCGCGGATCTACATTGCCGGGACGACGTCTATTGACGTCGTCCCATGCACGAGCGGCCTGCGCGCCCCCTGCAGGGCACGCTCGGTGATCAGTGAGTCTATGAGACTCGCCTGATCACAGATCAGAGTAAGGGGTCGGTCCCGACCCCTTACCACATGATCAGCTGTCAGCAAATGACAGCTGACCATGTGATGTAAACAGAGCCAGTAATCGGCTATTTTTTCTCCTCGCGCTGACAGCGTGAGCAGGAAAAAAAAAAAGCCGATCACCGGCGGCCGTGAGAGGGACATCAGTCCCGATCACGGCGATCATCTGCCCCCTGCCAGTGACACCTAGCAAAAGGGAGCAGTGCCACCCTATCAGTGCCGCCTTAACTGTGCCCACCAGTGCCGCCTTAACTGTGCCGCCTATCAGTGCCCACCAGTGCCGCCTCATCAGCGCATATCAATGAAGGAGAAAAATTACCTGTTTGCAAAATTTTATAACAAACTATGAAACATGATTTTTTTTTTTTTTTTTCAAAATTTTCCATCTTTTTTTGTTTGTTTTGCAAAAAATAAAAATCCCAGCTGTGATAAAATACCACTAAAAGAAAGCTCTATTTGTGGGAAAAAAAATGATATATAAATTGTTGTATGACCGCGCAATTGTCATTCAAATTGCGTCAGCGCTGAAAACTGAAAATTGGTCTGGGCAGGAGGGGGGTTTAAGTGCCCAGTAAGCAAGTGGTTAAAGGACAATCAGTCATGCAACACTGTACCCAAATGAAATGTTGATTGGTAAGTAACCACACTGATTAGTTATTACAGCGATGATCACTGTATAAGCAATCATTTCTCTGTGTGCTGGCATCCAATATTAAAGTGTTTACTACTATAATTGCTGCGATAAGCCATAGCAATCACATGGTACAGGGACGCTGTGATTGGTCACAGTGATCACATGGTACAGGGCCAATCACAATAGAAAACAATAGCATCACGAATGACAGCCATTGTTTACCACTGGACATGCAATCACAGCCTAGTACAGACAAGAGGTCCATTTGGCCTCATTACTATTAGTGGGGAAAAACTTACCTGGGAAGCTCCTCAGAGATCTTGAACATCATGTGATTGGGCAGGACATACCTGAAACACACAAAATTGGTGGTGAGAAACCCTAAACATAGAGATTAGAGAGCTTCCTCTTGCGTAGTTTACTCTGCTGGTTGTCTGTACCCTGTACTTTCGTCCTCCTGGCGCGCCATCTTGTCCCTCCAGGCATACAGGAGACGGAAGGCTGATAGCTGCTGGGTGTTGAGGTGCCTCTTCTGCTTCTGATACAGCTCCAGATAGGATTCATCCGTGAAGATGGGTTTCACAAATTTCTATAAAAGAAAAAAGGAAAAACAATAAAAGAGGGATCTAAAGATAAAGTGCAAGTAAACCCAAACAACAAAATGATCTTATTTGGTCCCTTTTGGGGGGGCTGATATCCTCATCAACCCTAAATCTACCAGTAGCTGTTAACAGCAACGAAAAAAATAAGACATAAAAAATATAGCACAAGAAAAACATTTATTCTTCTAAGGACACTAAGCTCCACATTAATATTTTTCAGTAATCTTTTCCCAGAGCTCCGATAACGCCACCTGTTCTTACAATGGACTATTACTGCAGACCAGATGGCCTCTACTGATCAGGACAGGTGCTCTTTAATCTGAGGGACATGTAGTCACCTACAGGAAAAGTACTGGAGCTGAGGGGGGAAAAGAGCATAAAGCTGGGATTATGAAATGATTGAAAAAATTCAAATGAAAGTGTCAATTGACTGTGCAGCCAAAATAATCTCTAAAATGTCTTTTTTTTATTATTATTATTTTCATTTTTTTTTTACTTTCATAGCCAAGAGTAGTTGGACTATCCTGCTTTAATCCCTAAACACAGTGAACATTTCCAGTTTTGCATTAAATATTACATAGTTTTGGAAAATCTAAATGAAATTATACAATTTGTAACGTGTATTGCCAGCTGTAAACCTTTTGCTACTGACATACAGTAGAGGTCATACATTGACAGCAGCAGGTTTTATACACACTCCCTGTGGGACGGAAGCGATCAGTCACCTGTACAGCTTCCCAATTGCTACCACACACCCCTGTAACAGCTCATCTTCCAACATGAACCCCTGGTATATTTCCCAGGCTCCCATCAGCAGAACAGGGAATTTGCATGACAGTGCCCCTGGGTAGAGGGGAGGAAGGCGGCCAGAGAACATCCGTTCATTGCATTGCACCCCCCCCAACCTGAAAGGGACATCTAAAACATTACTTCTGGGTTCTGTCGTCACTTTCCCCAACCTCTATGGTCAGGGAAGAAGCTAATGGAGAGATCTGAGATCTAATAGCTTCAGTAATTGCAGATGATTGCAAAATGAGCAAACAATGTGACCAGGAAGTGGGAAAAGCAAATAGAATTCAAGGATGCATGACTAGAGGGATCACCAGCAGGAGGAAGGAGGTCCTGATTCTTCTATATAGATCTTTATATCACCAGAGGGGACACCAGCAGGAGGAAGGAGGTCCTGATTCTTCTATATAGATCTTTATATCACCAGAGGGGACACCAGCAGGAGGAAGGAGGTCCTGATTCTTCTATATAGATCTTTATATCACCAGAGGGGACACCAGCAGGGGGAAGAAGGGTTCGATTTCCCTATATAGATCTTTATATCACCAGAGGGATCACCAGCAGGAAGGAAGGGGGTCCCGATTCCTCTATATAGATCTTTAGTGAGACCTCATAGAATACTGGGGTTGATTTACTAAAACTGGTGAATGTAAAGTCTGGTGTAGCTCTGCATAGAAATCAGCTTCCAGGTTTTTTTGTCAAAGCTTTATTGAACAAGCTTTAGTTAGAAGCCCACTGGCTACTATGCAGAGCTGCACAAGACTTTGCATTCTCCAGTTTTAGTAAATTAACACCACTGTGTAGAGTTCTGGAGACATCACTTACAAAAAGATGTTGATAAGATAGGAGTAGACCGGTAGCAAAAATGGTGAATGGTCTGGGAGATAAAACATATGGAGGAGCGACTTCAGGAACTTAATCACTTGACCTTCGGAACATTTACCCCCTTCTTGACCAGGCCATTTTTGCAATACTGTGTTATTTTAACGAACAAATTGCATGGTCATGCGACACTGTACCCAAATAAAAATTTGTCATGTTTTATTCCCACAAATAGAGCTTTTTGGTGGTATTTGATAACCTTTTTTTTTTTTTTTTTTTTTTTTTTTTTTTATGAGCTCTAAACAAAGAGCGACAATTTAAAAAAAAAAAAAAAAAAAAAAAAAAATATTATATATATATATATATATATATATATATATATATATATATATATATATATATATATATATATATATATATATATATATATATATATATATAAAAAACTTCTTACTATAAAACATATCAAATAAAAAAAAAACACAAAAAATCTAATTTCTTCATAAATTTAGACCAATATGAATTCTGCTACATATTTTTGATAAAAAAATCCTAATAAGTGTATATGGATTGGTTTATGTGAACGTTATAACGTATACAAAATATGGGAAATATTTATGGAATTTTTTATTTTGTTTTTTTTTTAAATATATACTAGTAATGGCGGCGATCAGCGACTTATAGCAGGCCTGTGATATTGCGACAGACTTTCAGACACTGACATTTTGCAGGAACCAGTGACACTAGTACAGTGATCAGTGCTAAAAATATGCACCGTCACTGTACTAATGACACTGGCTGGGAAGGGGTTAAACATCTAGGGCACTCAAAGCATTAACTGTTTCTAGCCAGTGTTTGTGTGTACACAGTGTGGTGCTTTCACTAGGGGAAGAAACTGGTTCTAGTCTGCTTTGCAGAGACACAGGATCACCCCTTTCCCTGTCAGAAGTGAGTTTTGCCTTGTTTACAAAGTAAAACACAGGAGGACCGAGATATGCCTAATGATCAACGTGTGCCGAAGGACAGAGTCCCCGGGACCCACAGATCAGCTTCTGCTATCACAGCAGAAGCGGCATGCCCTACGCAGGCGGAAATGCAAAATCACACACACTCGCTGACGAAGTCCTGTGGACGTAACGCCTCGTACAGGGGCGGAGTCTTACGCTCTGACGTCACCTGCTGCCATCTCACAGCTGTTCGGACGTGAACAGTCTGTTTTACTCTGCTTCACATCGTGTTATTTTATGGTCCGATCAGCGCTATACGAGTGCGCTTTTTAAAGTGTATCACACTCAATTTTTTATAATAAATTGCTTTACGGCTGCATCATACGGACCGCTCTTAGGTGTTCTTTTTTCAGTCTTCCCTTCTTGCTACATTGCACGGGGAGTCCTTTTGTCTATCTGCTGCATTGGAGAGACATCTGCTGGGAATTGTTGAGGACAACCAGAGGATCCGAGCCGTGTTGATCCAGTGTTTATGGAATCTATGCCCTTATGACCTTCCATCTGGTAAGCATTCTATATGCATATAAGTGGAGAAGATCTTTGGTGTTTTTATATTAAGAAGGAGTATCTTTTCTTTACTACAGGAGAATTGTGTTCCCTCATATATGGACTTTCATCTATATAATTTGCGCTGCACTTAATTTGTTTTTTATTATGTTATATGGGCTTGGTGTTAACCCTTAGTGTTCAGCTTGCATTAGTTTTACTACATTTATTTTGTTTGCGCTGATTGCTTCCATTTTTGATTAGAGAGATAGAGAAAATAATAATAATATATATATATATATATATATATATATATATATATATATATATATATATATATATATATATATACATACATACATACACACACATACACACTTCTGCCGACAGCTGCCACCCTGTAGCAGTAAGAGTGCTATAGGACAGTCAGCAAGTGGTTAAATGTGTACAGTCTGGAGGAGAGAAGGGAAGGCATGATTGAAACCTTCAAATACTTCAATGGGGTGAATGAGATTCAAGAGGGCAGGATTTTCAATATGAAACCAAAATCAAGGACACCGGAACATGACCTCAAACTAACTTGAGGAAAGTTCAAAACTAATCTTATAAAGCATTAATTTTATTGAAAGGGTAGTTGATGCTTGGAATAGAGTTCTAGCAGAGGTAGCGAGTCAGTCAACAGTAAGGGGTTTCAAACATGCTTGGGACAAACATAGATCAAAACCAATAAAAATGAAATATATATACCAAAATTCACAGTAGCGAAACAATAACACCTAATTAGTTCAGTGTTCAATTGAACACTGAATTAGGTGTTATTGTTGCACTACTGTGAATTTTGTTATATATGCACTTTGGTATATATATTTCATTTTCACTGGTTTTGATATTTATGGTTGTAAGTTACAGCATTGGTTGGTAAAGAGAACCCGTCTCAAAAAAAAAAAAAAAAAAAAAAGCATCACAAAGGGCTCTTTTTGCCTAAATGATGAAAAATTACGTTAACTGAAAAAAAAAAAAAAAAAAAAAAATTAAAAAGCAAAAATACATCCAAGCAATTAAAACCCTCCACAAAACATTTCCTACCTTCAGACAGATCTCTTTGCTCTTTTGCCAGACCAGTTGTAGAAGGTTCTGTTTACCGTTGGCGGCATTCAGAAGATCTGTCCTCATGCGATCGTAGATGTACAGCAGAAAGTGAGTGTCCGCCCGGGCATACTCGATTATCTCCTGTGGTAATGGGCTGTTGGCCAGAAATAGCTGGTTAAGATTGACTGTATTCTCAAGTATTTGTTGCGTTTATTGGTTGGGGACTCACCGGATCCTCCAGTCAGCCAGTTGGTACTTCTTATCAGACACAACGCTGCAGTAGTGTTTGAGGAGGTGATCTAGAGAGTTCCTCGCAAGGTTCAGCAAGCGAGATCCTTGGTGGGTGTCAAACAAGTTTACAATATATAAGCCAAAATCTTTTTGTAGCCACTCAATATCAGAATCTGCACCATGCAGGACCTGGCAGTGGGGAAAAAATAAATAAATAAAAAAAAGGGGATTAGTATCAGATAAGTACAATTACAAAAAAAAAAAAAATAATAATATCGTACACACTGGTTAAAAAGGAGATATTTATTGAAGATTTACAGAAAAAAAAAAAAAAAGAAAATACAGGAATAAATTGCTGTTCCTGATGGCAGGAACAGGTGCTTCATAAAACCCAAACGTTTAGGACACCGACATCAGTCCCCCACAGCTACAACATTATACAAAATCCCAAAAGGAATACTAACAAAAAGACATTTTGTCCCAGTGCATATACGTTGGAGACCCTCTCGGTCTGTTCCCAGAGACCTCTGTCCATCCTCTTCTGCACCCTCTGTTCGGCTTTTTATGCATTTCTACTTCGATGAAACCTTCATGTGTATTTCATGTTTTTTAATCACTTTGACCAGTGTTGGGTCATTAGTATCCTCAACACTAAGTACCGCATTTAAACTCCACCTATTTCCAGAAGAGCCACCAAAATATATATTTTGATAAATGGTTTTAACATTATTTTTATTTTGTAGACTGTACCTACAACATTAATTGCAAAAAACTATCCCTGAGGAACGAGCCAAGATTACTTCAAAACACGTAGGATATGTTGACACAACTCTTTATAAAAATTGGATAGGTGTACTGTAAAAATATGGTGCGGTAACATGTACCCCATTCTTTTATTGTATATTGTCATTTTTTGATATGTTTTTCGACTTTTTGTAAACCAGAACAAATTCAACTTTAATTTTAATGCAAATATTTTTTACTCGGTCATGCCTTTAAAGCCCCATGTTAAGGGGCGAAACTGTGCTTTTCCATATATTCTCTCTCTGTTGGGGTCCCCCAGGGTTCTGTTCTTGGGCCTCTCCTATTTTCAATCTACACCTTCTCCCTGGGTCAGCCGATAGCCTCTCATGGCTTCAAATACCATCTCTACGCTGACGACACCCAAATCTATTTCGCTACCCCTCAGCTCACTCCCTCCTCACGTATCACTAAATTACTAACAGACATATCAGTCTGGATGTCACACCACTTCCTCAAACTCAATCTATCCAAAACCGAACTTATAATTTTTCCTCCACCACTTGCCCCTTTCCCCTGATCAATGTCAAAATCGATGGCACATCTATCAGCCCATCCCCGCACGCCAAGGTCCTAGGTGTAGTCCTGGACTCTGAGCTATCGTTAAGCCCCATATCCAATCACTGTCCAAATCTTGCCACCTCAACATCTCCAAAATACGCCCCTGCCTAACCAATGAAACCACAAAGCTCTTAATTCACCCCCTGGTCATCTCTCGCCTTGACTACTGCAACTCCCTCCTCATTGGCTTACTTTTATATAGGCTATCCCCCCCCTTCAGTCCATCATGAATGATGCTGCCAGACAAATCCACCTTACCAATTTGCTCTGTCTGCTACTCCTCTCCGTCAATCCCTTCACTGGCTTCCGCTCACCCAACTAAATAAATTCAAAATACTAACAACTTACAAAGCCATCCACAATTTAGCCCCCAGCTACATCACTAGCCTAGTCTCAAAATACCAACCTAATCGTTCCAAGACCTCCTGCTCTCTAGCTCCCTCGTCACCTCCTCCTTTGCTTACCTCAAGGACTTTTCCAGAGCCTCTCCAATCCTATGGAACTCCTTACCCCAATCTGTCCGATTATCTCCTACTCTCTTAGCTTTTAGACGATCGGTGAAAACCCTCGTCTTCAGAGAAGCCTACCCACACCTAACAACTGTATTTTCAATTTCCCCATCAGTTCATCCCCCCACAGCTATTACCTTTTGTTTCACTTGACCCTCCCTTCTAGACTGTAAAGCTCTAACGAGCAGGGCCCTCTGACCCCTCCTGTATCGAATTGTATCGTAACTGTACTTTTTCCCCTTATGTTGTAAAGCGCTACACAAACTCTTGGCGCTATATAAATCCTGAATAATAATAATAATAATAATAATAATAATAATAATAATAATAATAATATTCCAGGGATGTGGCTATATTTAAGCAGATAAGTGAAACCTCTATTTTTTTTTTTTTTTGAGTACTAACAAAAGATGTTAACTAAACCATTGAGATGTAGGACTCTGTACAAGGGCTTACCAAACACAGGGACACCACAAGTCTGACATAGCAGCACTATAACTGGAACTCCAGGAGTTAAGCAGCTGAGAAACAATATACATTCTTAACACATCAAGACCCCCAAGCATAACCACTAAATTGGAGTCCAAACGATTGCTACAACCAAGAATCTGTTCAGTCCTACCACATCCTAACACCAGAGACAGAAAGCATTATATATGTATTTTACGATTTCGCCCATAGTTACAACTTTAAACGTTCAGGAGGTTTACAACAGTTTAATCTTCTGACCTTGACAATGGAAGGATCCGTAAAACTCTCATTCAGGATGTAAAGGTCACTGCGGAGCTCAAGAGGATCAATAATAAAATCCTCACTGCGGGTGGAGATCTGCAGGAGGCAGGTGAGGCCCAGGAAGCTGCGGTACGAATGGTGCTGCAAGAGGAAGAGGACAATTATTAACGAACAGGCAACAAACACTAAAGATTCTCCTTAACCTCTTGCTGCTCATGCAATGCTTGTGAGCGGCAGCAGGGAAGGTGGACTTTACCGACCACATGCTACACATATGCGTCCATGGGCGGCCCAGTTTTCTGTACTGAAAGCGCGCTCACAGCACAGTGATCAAGCTTTCAAAGACAGTTTCCAATCTTTAGTAATGTTCGGGAGCCGGCGTCAGTTCCTGATCATGTAACCAGGGGGACAGCCAATCACAGAGGTCACGCGATTGGGGTTTAATAGTAAATGTTGATAAGAAACATGTTTGCAGTGCCCATAGTAACAAGCATTTAGCTTCTCTATCTGAAAATCCTCAGACTAGAATCTAATTATTTTGGGTAGCGCAAATTTTTCTATTCCTATAGATAATATAAAAACAATTCTTGTATCGGATGACGTCTTACCTCCAGATCCACAGCAAACTCTGAGCATTTTAACAACTTCTCATTTAGCGCTACAAGATCATCCAGCGTGTTGATAAAATGGTAGGGGACGTCGTTCAAAGGTACAAATGGCTGGTAAAAACAAAGCAACATAATTAGTTTTGCTGCCATACTGTCTTTGCATTATAAAGTTGCAAACTGCATAGCTGTAAAAATAGCAGCTGTGGCAAACATTGAACCTTCACTATATTTTTATACTGATTGGTTCTCTTTAACAATCATGAATGTGGTCAAATTAACAAGTACTGAAGTATCAAACAATGGCACATAACGCCAGATCTGAAAATCGATTTTGAACAAGGTCAAGGAGACAGGACTATGGTTACATGAGTAATGGCAGGAGGTCCTTACATGTAACATGTAGTGATGGCCTGAAAATTATCAGCCGAAAATAGGGTTTTCAGCCTTGTGCCAAAAGGGTAAAAAGTGGCAATAATGGCTGCCAAATATGCACCAAAAATGCAACAAGCTGGATTTTTAACACCGCTTCAAAAAAGGTGCTGATAATGGCCAAAAATAAATTTCACAATATTAAATTTAAAAAGGTTGAATATAATACATTTATAAAAATATTTATATATATTTTTTAAACTGTCAATTTTGGTTTTGGCCAAGTGCATCCTGAACTTTCGATGCACCACTAGCAACATGTAGAGAGGGCATTAAGGAAATGGGTCATATATAAAAATATTCCCATTGCAAACATTTCGGGAGATGGCAAAAAAAAAAAAAGCAAGCATGTAGCAACTTCCAGATGGTAACATTATAAGCAACAGTATACAGTATATTGCCAATACACTATGGATCTTTAGGATAATGTCCAAATGTTTATTCTGGTGATCACATCACCAGAATAAAAGGTACAACATTGGAGAGTCATGCAGGACCCCTTTGTGGCTCCGAAACGTTGTACGATACCGATGTGATCTCTTGAAAAAATAAATAAAAGTTTGGGATGTTATCTTAAAGCTCCATGATGTGCTGGCGATATGTATGTACTCTTGCTAAAAATTAGGGGTGCAACGGATCAAAAAACTCACGGTTCGGATCATTCCTCGGATTAGGAGTCACGGTTCGGATCAAAAAAAAAAAAAAATCTCCCCCACTGTAATATCCACAATCTCCCTATTGGCAGGGTGTGGCAGAGTACTGCAGGGTATTGGTGGGTATATTGGCAGAGTATTGGCAGGGTATTGGCAGACTATTGGTAGGGTATGAAAGAGTATTGGCAGGGCATGGAAGAGTATTGGCAGGGCAGTGCAGGAGGGCATTGCAGAGTATTGGCAGGGCATTGCAGAGTATTGGCAGGGCATTGCAGAGTATTGGCAGGGCATTGCAGAGTATTGGCAGGGCATTGCAGAGTATTGGCACTGCTGCCATCCGATCTCTCCCCTCCACTGTACAGATCAGTACACAGAGGGGAGAGAGGAACTGGCGTCATGACATGACGCCGGTTTGTTACAAGTGATCGCTCCGTCATTTGACGGAGCGATCACGTGCTAAACGGCCGCCGGGTGTACCAAGATGGCCGCCGCTCCGGAGCTAGGCAGAAGCCGCTGCCTTTCCTATGGCCGAGGCCACAGAGCGCTCCGTGGATCGCGGGTGTCCCGTGGAGGTTGATCCGTACGGATCGATGACGATCCGTTGCACCCCTACTAAAAATGGTAAGGTAAGGCCTGGAGGAGAAAAAAAAAAAAAAAAAACCACAAAAAAAACCAAACTTACAAAATTGGGAAAAACAACATTTTTTTTCTTTTTTCCTCCCCAAAGCCCTTTATTTTTTGGTAAACATTGAATAAATAAAAAAAAAAAAAAAAAAAAAAGGGGGGGGGACGGAATATGTTTTTTTACAATGATAAATAATATTTCCAAATGTTGCAAGGATGGCAAAACACATTCTTGCATGCCAGAGACGCCCTAAAGACATGTAAAAATACTTTATGGAATTAAATGATGAGGACCATAATTAAAGAGTTTTTCCCTCCAGAGTTCATTCCAGAAACATTTTTGCAGCTTCTGGATCATCACAAAGTATTTCACCAACAGCATCTTCAATAGGACTTTAAATTAGCAAAACTGCTCCACACCGATTTTTTTTTTTTCCCTTAACGCTACTTACCGTGTTTGGAGGAAGAAAAATGCTGACTATGACCCGAAGAACACCATCCCTACAGTCAAACATGGAGGTGGAAACATTATGCTTTGGGACTGTTTCTCTGCTAAAGGTACAGGCTGACTTTGCTGCATTCAGGGGCCAATGGACGGGGCCATGTATTGTAAAGTCTTGGATGAGAATCTTCTTCCCTCAGCCTCAACACTGAAGATGGGTCATTAATGGGTCTTCCAGCATGACAATGACCCAAAACATACCGCCAAGGCAACAAAGGATTGTCTCAAGAAGAAGCACATTAAGGTCATGGAGTGGCCTAACCAGTCTTCAGACCTTAATCCTATACAAAATGTATGGAGGGAGCTGAAACTTTGAGTTGCCAAGCGACAGCCAAGAAACCTTAAGGATTTAGAGAAGATCTGTAAAGAAAAGTGGACCAAAACCCTCCTGAGATGTGTGCAAACCTGGCCACCAACTACAAGAAATGTATTACCTCTGTGCTTGCCAACAAAGGGTTTCTCCACCAAGTACTAAGTCATGTTTTGCTTTGGAATCAAATACTTATTTTACTCACTGAACTGCAACTCAATTTATAACATTTGTGATGTGTTTTTCGTCTGGATTTTTGGTTGATATTCTGTCTGTATCATTTAAAATACACCTGTGATAAAAATTATAGACCCTTCATTTTTTTGTAAGTGGGCAAACTTACAAATTCTGCAGGGGATCAAATAATTAATTTTCCCCACTGTGTGTGATGATTCAGGGATTAGTCAATTAAGACCACAAGCTACAAGGGAGACCCCGGACAATTTTTGGGATGCATGTTTCAATAGAGAACTTAGGCAGCACTGACATCATGTATTAAGGATAAAATGCAATTATGTAGTTCCTCAATGAGTAGTCAGGCTGCAAAACTCACCTGTATGTCTGGCATTTCCATATGTTTCTCCAGAGGATCAAAGTGATCCAATTCATACCGATAAGGGTGAGCCAGCCTGAAAAACACATCATTAAAGTTAGAGAAGACGCTATACATTATATGAGAAAAAATATTGCTAAAAAGGATGGTTGACCAGCCAATAAAACCATAATTACAGCAGTACCATTGGTACCCAGAAACACCTAATGGTGGATGTTAAGTGTGTGCATACTGAATCACTCTCAATGGTCTGCATAAGTAGTCACTCTAGTGCAGGGATCCTCAAACTACGGACCTCCAGCGGTTGCAGAACTACACATCCCACGAGGCATTGTAAAGCTCTGACATTCACAGACATGACTCGGCATGATGGGAATTGTAGTGTTTGAACAACTAGAGGGCCGTAGTTTAAAGACCCCTGCTCTAGTGTGCGTTTCATTTGAATAGGGAAGGAGTTAACTCCTTTCCTATGCAATGGGAAAGCAAGCAATCTGCATTCTATTTCTGATGCCTTAAATAAGGGGTGTCTGTTCCATTAAACTGGTTATCCCTTCTAGAACAGAAAAAAAAAAAAAAATAAATAAAAAACGCATCACGGAAAAAGCCTTTTTCTCCCCCGATTCAGGAAAAAGGGTTACAAATCAGTTGTATTTTTTTAAGATTTATTCACAAGTGTGTGACTGCTACAGTTCACATCCCTCTTTCTGCTTGTGCAGTGACCACACCACACAAGCAGAGCCTAAAAAGTTAACCCTCCTCCTTCCTCTCGTTTTGGGCTGAGTGGAGGACGGGGACGGGCAGAGACATCGGAGGATGCAGCTCCAGTTCTCCTGTTCCATCGGTCATAGAAAAACTGCTAGAACAGACAACTGATCCTAATTAAAAATGGTACTTCAGCGCCTTTTGTTTAGGGGCAGCATCTGCTGTATTTTCTCTGTTTATGCTTGTACCACTCTTCCCGTTTTTTTTTTTTTTTTTTTAAACAGATGATTTTGTTTTCATGCATCTTACATGTCACTTTCAGGCTGCTGTAATCGCTGTTGGTGGATAAAATCTGCTAGGGCTGCCGGGACATCCAGGTCTTCAGGGCGCTTCTCCCGTTTAGTCCTGAGAGCTGGGGAAAAACAGAGCACAGTCACCCCCCATTACACAGGCGAGTAGCCGACAGGCTGCAATCTCATGTATTGACAATTTGAGGAATTCTAAATGCATATTACAGCTCCAAGAAGGTTTGCAAGTCATGTTACACCGAGCCTCACAAATCAAACAGAGGTTGATTTATTAAAGGCAAATATACTGTGCACTGCAAGTGCAGTTGCTCTAGATCTGAGGTGGAAGCTCTGATTTCTATCATCCAATTTTGTTCAAGAAAAAATGCTTTTTTTTTTTATTTCCCTTGCACGTGATTGGGTATTCTTTGAAGCTTTACCTCATTTACCAAGCTCTGGAGCAACTGCACTTGTAGTACACAATAGATTTGCCTTTAGTAAAATCGACCCCATATTTTATTTGTACCAACTATCAAGATGCAAGTATGGAAAAATCAAAGAAAGTTCCTGGAATTATTAAGTAATCTAATTTAAAGTGCATGTTTTCTTGGTTTTGAGTAGAGTGGGTAAGGGTTAGAAGGCCTGTCAAGTTTTTTTTTTGTATTCTTTATTTAAGTGCTGTACAGAAGTCACACATGACATTAAACTTTCAACTGATTTTCATGGTTGCCAATGTGTACTAACATCATCTGTCACATTCATTAAAGTAGAATGATAGCATAACTATAGCATTAAAAAAAAAAAAAAAAATTATATATATATATATATATATATATATATATATATATATATATATATATATATATATATATATATATATATATATATATATATATATATATTAATTATAGAGTAAGGGAGGGTAATAACCCCTGAAAGGTTAATTTTTACCATCTTTGTCCCATTGGGGAGATTACCCTTCACTTCCTGTCCCATAGCCAAACAGAAAATCCCTGCAAATTAAGGGAATTCTTTGAGGACCCCCAGGTCACCAGAACAGTCCCCATTGGAAGATATCCCATCTATTACTTTTCTGGGGACAACCCCAAATTTGAGCTTTTCTTTTACTTTCAATGATAATGGTAAACAGGACAAATAGAGAGGGTGAATCTCCTTAATGGGGGCACAGACAGCAATAAAAACTAGCGGTGTTCCAATCCTCCTCCCCTCTATCCAAAGCTAAAAAAATAAATACAATTTTTTACCTTTGGTTATACCTTAAAGTAATAATAAAATCTCATTTGATTTGTTTACTTACCAGTTCTGTGCAGTGGTTTTGCCAAAATCAGCCCTGATCCTCCTCTTCTTGGGTCCCCCCGCTGGTGCTCCTGCCTCCTCCCCCTGTCAAGTGCCCCTCCCCCCCCATAGCAAGCTGCTTGCTTTTGGAGCACTCGTGCGTGCTCGCTCCCGAGCCCTGCTTTGTGTCTATAAAAAGGAGCATGACTCGGCTCCGCCCCCTCCCCCCCCCCCCCCCCTTCCTCCTCACTGGCTCCGATTGACAGCAGCTGGAGCCATTGGCTCCTGCTGTTGTATGTGATGCAATGAAGAGTTAGAGGCCTCAGTTCTTGTGCACATGGCTGGATCGAGATAACGCTCAGGTACAGTCCCTTGCAAAAGCATTCACCCCCTTGGCTTTTACCTATTTTGTTACATTACAGCCTTTAGTTCAATGTTTTTTTAAATCTGAATTATATGTGATGATCAGAACACAATAGTCTAAGTTGGTGAAGTAAAATTAGAAAAATATATACATAAAACTATTTTTCAGAAATAAAAAACGGATAATTGGCATGTATTCACCCCCTTTGTTATCAAGCCCAAAAAAGCTCTGGTGCAACCAATTACCTTCAGAAATCATAATTAGTGAAATAATGTCCACCTGTGTGCATTCTAAGTGTCACATGATCTGTCATTACATTTACACACCTTTTTGAAAGGCCCCAGAGGCTGCAACACCCAAGCAAGAGGCACCACTAACCAAACACTGCTATGAAGACCAAGGAACTCTCCAAACAAGTAAGTGACAATGTTGTTGAGAAGTACAAGTCAGGGTTAGGTTATAAAAAAAAAATATTCAAATCTGATGATCCCCAGGAGCACCATCAAATCTATGATAACCAAATGGAAAGAACATGGCACAACAGCAAACCTTCCAAGAGATGGCTGCACACCAAAACTCACGGACCGGGCAAGGAGGGCATTAAATAGAGAAGCAGCACAGAGACCTAAGGTAATCCTGGAGGAGCTGCAGAGTTCCACAGCAGAGACTGGAGTATCTGTACATAGGACGACAATAAGCCGTACGCTCCAAAGAGTTGTGCTTTATGGCAGAGTGGCCAGAAGAAAGCCATTACTTTCAGCAAAAAAACTAAATGGCACGATTTGAGTTTGCGAAAAGGCATGTGAGAGACTCCCAAAATGTATGGAGGAAGGTGCTCTGGTCTGATGAGACTAAAATTGAACTTTTTGGCCATCAAAGAAAATGCTATGTCTGGCGCAAACCCAACACATCACATCACATCACCCAAAGAACACCATCCCCACAGTGAATCATGGTGGTGGCAGCATCATGCTGTGGGGATGTTTTTCAGCAGTCAGAATTGGGAAACTGGTCAGAGTTGAGGGAACGATGGATGGAGCTAAATACAGAGATATTCTTGTGCAAAACCTGTACCACTCTGTGTTTGATTTGAGGCTAGGACGGCGGTTCACCTTCCAGCAGGACAATGACCCCAAACACACTGCTAAAGCAACACTTGAGTGATTTAAGGGGAAACATGTTAAATGTGTTTCAAATGGCCTAGTCAAAGCCCAGACCTCAATCCAATAGAAAATCTGTGGTTAGACTTAAAGATTGCTATTCACAAGTGCAGACCATCCAACTTGAAGGTGCTGGAGCAGTTTTGCAAGGAGGAATGGGCAAGAATCCCAGTGGTAAGATGTGGCAAGCTCATAGAGACTTATCCAAAGCAACTTGGAGCTGTGATAGCCGCAAAAGGTGGCTCTACAAAGTATTGACTTTAGGGGGGTGAATAGTTATGCACATTGACTTTTTCTGTTATTTTGTCCTATTTGTTGTTCGCTTCACAGTAAAAAAAAAAAAAAAGAAAAAAAATATTCAAGAGTTGTGTGCATGTTAAATGAAATGATGCAAATTCTCAAACAATCCATGTTAATTCCAGGTTGTGAGGCAACAAAACACAAAAAATGCCAAGGGGGTGAATACTTTTGCAAGGCACTGTATATATTTAGGGAGGCTGCGAGGGAAGCTGCAAGCAGAAGGTTGTTTTACCTTATGCACAGAATGCAGCAAGGTAAAAAAAAAAAAAAAAATGTTTTCCCCTTTCTTTTTAAAACCACTTTAAAAGAGAAGTATGGGGTTTGGGGTTTTTGCAGATTTATACTTGCCTAGGTAGATGCAGCATCGGTCCCCTGATGTCTCTAAGACTGAAAACCGAGCGATCCAACAGCGCAGATCACTCGGTTCTCACAGTTCCCCCGAGCAGAGAGCTGCTGTCAGTCACTGCTCTCCCCCCTCCTTGCTCATTGGAGCGCTGGGCTGTGGGCTGTGTGTGAGAGTGGCCGACTCAGGCTCTCAGCGGCTTGTTGAGAGGCTCAGCCGGTGCTGGTCCAGGCATGTGGGCAGATCCAGACTCCATGACCTTACCTGAGCCTGGACCGGCTCTGTGATGTCAGCCCGCTCTCTGCTCAAAATGGGTCAAAGGAGTGCTAAATGAACTGCACTCCTGTGATCCATAAGAGAAGTACAGCCAAACGAGCTTTGCCTGTACACCTTAACAGGTAATCAGCTCCTGTCAAATTTTTACTGCTATTCAGGGCTTTGTTAGAGATTTCAACTCACTTCCTTTCCTGCTGACATGCTGCTGTAGAGGAAATGAGTGCAACTTTCCAACAGCAACAGACAAAAACATTTCTTTAGCAGAGTAGGGGGGAGGCCAATACCTCTGTCACTTTATTTCTGTGTCCCTGGTGCTGATTTCCCCTCACTTCCTGTCTAGTAAAGCGGTTGTCAGGACAGGAAGCGAAGGCAAATTTCTCTAACAGAGCCCCAGATAGCAGTAGGTAGGTGGGATCACTTCCCAAGTTGCGAGTGCCATCAAGGAACATGAACTGGTAGCAGCGATAGGTTTCCCAGTGCTATGGCAAGTCCTTACTCTCTGGAAGCGGTTTCTGCGCGTTTGGCTTTATAAATATTTTTGGAACAAAAGGAGTGTTCGTGTTGTCTATCTTTTCTTTGAACTTCAGCTGTGGTCGCACAATGTTCTTGGCCTGTAGCAGACGAAATGTTTGTGTCTTGTGTTTCTTGCTTGTGTCATTGCTCTGCAAATGCAAAAGAAACAGGCACATTAAGAGCATCGCCACCAGAATAACAATGATAATCTGAAAGAAGTCCGGGGTTTGTGGGTTCTGCTTACCCGGCGATTCCAGCTGGAGATAATGGTCTTTGGTGCCTGAAGACCTGCAGGCAGAATGGGCTCCTGGCTACGGTGCACCCCTGAAGCTTCATCCAGCATCATGCCCTGCAAAATAAGAGTACCTGTCACTGCTTCTGAATGACTGCCCAGCACTCAGCCCAACTTAAAGCAGTAGCAAACTCAGTACAAAAAAAAAAAAAAAAAAAAAAAAACCCACACACAGTAGCCCAATATCACTATGTAATGCATTTATGAACACAAAGATATACTCTTTAGCATCCTATCAGCAGCCTTACTATTGATGCAGCTTGTTTCGTTAGTTGTCTGTTCCGCCTGAAGCCGGCGCCATCTTTGCTGCAACCTCCCTATTCCTTCCATATGTGTACTTCCGCCCTTTCTCCTGCATCATTGCAAGAACCTCATATGCTCAGTACAAGTAAACCAAGCCTCGTTTTCATCTGTTACCATGGTGCCTTAGCCCCGCATAACCAATCAAAATACACATGTAAATATCTTACTCCTGATTTGCTGGCTGTGCAATAACCATCGAATCAGTGCCTTTCCTTGCTCAGTGTTGATGCTTTGTAAACACCCCATGACATAAATAGTCACATGGGGTTTTTCGGAAAATGATGAATGATGAGAACGCTCGCAAGATTACAAAGACACAGCACATAGCTGTACAGTAATGGCATACTCAATGTGCCGTCAATCTGGATACCACTGCGCATGCACCAGAGACGTAATTGAAAGAAGGAAGGGATACCATCTTCTAAACCCCGCACCTGGACTGGATTTTTTTTTAAATTAGAAGAGAAGTATCAGGTTTTTTTTTTTCCCCTAATCATACTTACCTAGGTGGATGCTGCATCTGTCCCCCGCCAGCTCTAAGACTGAGAACCGAGCGATTAAACGCTGCTGATCGTTTGGCTTTGGCTGTACTTCTCCTTTAAAGCGGTGAATAAGGAATAGGAAAATAAAATCAGAAACTACAAAATACTGTAGCTGCTGACATTTAAAAGGAGAAGTCCAGCCTAAGCTTGTTAGGCTGGGCTTCTACTATGGGTCACAGGAGTGCAATTTGTTTTGCACTCCTGTGACCCGTTTTGAGCAGAGAACTGAAGTCCGCTCTCTGCTGACGTCACAGAAATCAGTCCAGGCACCGCGTAATCCCGACAATGGAAGTCTGGCTCTGCCAGGTACCTGGACTGACACCCGTCTCCCCGCCCCCCTCCCCCCACAAGCTCAGCACTCCAGTGAGCGCGGAGGGGGCAGAGCGGAGAGCTGCTGACCGATAGTCAGCAGCTCTCTGCTAGGGGAGCTGAGAGAATCGAGCCATCAGCGATGTTTGATCGCTCAGTTCTCAGTGCAGAGGCGCAGGGGGACAGATGCAATATTGGACAAATGCTGCATCCATCCACCCAAGTATGATTCTAAGAAAAAAAAAAAAAAAGTGCATTTAATAGGGTTGCACTGATAACGAGTACCGATATTTTCGGTCAAGTACTCACTGATACTGAGTACCACAACTTTGCGGTGCGATTTGCGTCAATACAAAATAAATGGGCGCAAATCGCACTGCCCTAGCATTTAATTTATTAGGAGAATGCAGAGCATTGCACCTACAATCACCAGATAGCGTGTGCCATCCCAGACCCCTGCAGACTCTCAGCATAGGGGTCTGCTCATACCTCATACAGGCAGACAGTTACCTGAGAACAAGAAGATCAATGGACTACGAGAGAACTCACCAGCACAGCTCATTGAGAACTACAAGCCGTCAGCTGCAATGGCTGACGGTACTTGTAGGCATTCATTCACAGGACACAGTGAATACAATGACGCGACCATGTGGCTGCAGATGCCGGATACTGGAACATGTTACACGTTCCACCCTAAAAAAACAGGTGAGCTTGACCTTTAAAAAAACAGATACATAACAGTCCCTGGAGTCCAGCGTTGTCTTTTATGCAGATGATTCTCATCAGGGCATCTGCTCAGCCATTTTGGTTTTAGGAGCCATCCGCGACTTCCTGATGTCCCTCAGCTGGCTCCCCTGCTGCGCATGCACAAGCAGCAGCCTGCAGGGAGACTGTTCCTACATCCTCCTGAAATATGATCCCAGGAGGCTGCTGGCAGGCAACATCGTACTGAGAAAAATGTACCGATTCCAAAAAAGTTTTTTTCTTTTTTTAATTAACATTTCTGCAGAGGCTGAGATTCAATAAATGAAAGCAGAGAAGTCATTTTTGGATGAAGATCTAGATGCTTTTATGTGTGTGTTATTTTTGTGCAGTTTATTAATGTAGGAGTATATGCACTGATCATTTGTATTGTCAATTAACACTATACATTGTTTGTAATAATTATTTATACTTCTACAGTGGTAACTTGGATTACGAGCATAATTTGTTCCAGAAGAATGCTTCCAAAGCACTCGTATATCAAAGCGAGTTTCCCCATAGAAGTCAATGGAAACTCAGGTAATTAGTTCCACAGTGACTTCTATTGTTTGCAGTACCACATGTGGCCAGAGGTGGGGGAGTGCCAGAGACACTCGGAAACCCCCCGTTCCCGAGTGACTCCAAATGTGACACCGGTGCCCCTGCACCTCTGGCCAAATGCAGTACTGCACACCGCAAAAGCTTGAATCCTGCTTGTTTTGCGAGACAACGCAAACTGAGTCAGGATTTTTCATTGCATTGCGAAACGCTCATTAACCGAGTTACTCGCAATCCGAGGTATTACTTTATAGGTTTATTTTTTTTACTTCATAGTGCTATATAGTTGTTGTATTCTTATATATTATTTAGCTACAAAAGTAAGCACCCACCACTCTCTCCAGAATGGCGTCATTAGCATCCACCAGCAAATCCATCTTGTCTTCCAGGGCACTGTCCTTATTGTGATTCCCGGTGTAACTGCGGCAGCCATGATACTGCATAATCCGACTCATGCTGTGTGTGAAGAAGACCGGATCCCAAAGAAAGTAAAAACAGAACCCAAGACATTAATGAAGTAGATATGGAGGAAGTTATTGGTTATGCTGTACATTGTTCTATTTAGATGTAAAACAAAGCAAAATTTAAAAGAGACCATCTCCATCAAGGCCAGCGTTTCTCATACAAACAGGATATCATAGAACCCTGGGGTGCCTCCTGAAGCTGCTAGGGGTTCCTAAGGCAGTGGCAACTTTATCTCCCATCTACAACGACACCAAATGCAGAGTGGCAATTTGCCATGGACCACCACAGTGAGGTGTTACTTCTACATGGATCATTATTCTTAAAGTGATACTAAAGTCTTGGTTTTTCTCCTTTAAAAATAACATACATGTTATACTTACCTGCTTTGTGTAGTGGTTTTGCACAGAGCAGATCCTCCTCTTCTCAGGTCCCTCTTCGGTGCTCCTAGCCCCTCGTTCCTGTTAAGTGCCCCCACAGCAAGCTGAGCCGAGTCGCAGCTCCGTGTGCTAATTCAGACACAGAGCCTCGGCCCAGCCCCACCCCTCTCTCTCTCTACTGATTGGCTCACCGACTTTGACAGCAGCGGGAGCCAATGGCACATCTCTGCTGTTTCAGGCAATGAGGAGGGAGAGTCCCGGACAGCCAAGTCTCTCCTGCAACAATTGCTGGATAGAGATGGGGCTCAGGTAAGTATTAGGGGGCTTCTGCACACAGAAGGCTTTTTATCTTAAAGCGGGATTCTGGCCAGCGAAATTTTTTTTTTTTTTAAGTCAGCAGCTACAAACACTGTAGCTGCTGACTTTAAATACGTAGACTTACCTGTCCTGGGTTCCCGCGATGTCGGTCGCTCGAGGCCGACCCGTCCCTCGGCTCCCGACACCGCCATCCTAAGTAAGGGAAACAGGCAGTGGAGCCTTGCGGCTTCACTGCCAGTTTCCTACTACGCACACGCGAGCGGCGCTCTGCGAATGGCACCGTGGTTTTCTGGGAACACACACACACAGTTCCCAGAAGGCAACAGGGCCGCTCACCGAGAAGCAGGACACACAGCGGAATAGGAAGAGGCAGATTACGAAGACTGCCTAGCAACAAGGGTTTAGGTAAGTTTAAAAAAATTTTTTTTTTTTTTTTTAAATTAAAAAAAAAAAAATTTTTAGGATTTTTCATGCAATTTTTTTTTTTTTAGGATGGCCCTCCACTTTAAAAGGCATAGAATGCCAAAGATAAAAAAAAAAAAAAAAAAATTAATAACCTACTGCCTTTACAAACAATTTAAACTACACTAGTAGAATTTCATTCAACATTTTTTCGTTGCAAGATAGTTTGATTGTTTTTCTATTAGTGGGATCAAATCAAGGTTCGTTTTTAATTGCAGTGAAGAGAACATTTGAAGGGGTAGGATGTAAAATCTTTTGCAAATGTATGAATTTATCAGTGAACGTGCGTTTCTTTTTATAGTCTATTTATTCCAAATGTTAATGGCAAACAAAACCTTGAACTACAGCTTTTCTGTATAATATAATTTTTATAATACATATAAATAATAAAAAAGTATTGAATTTTTTTTTTTTTTTTTTAGAATCATACTTACCTAGGTGGATGCAGCATCGATCCTACGCTGCATTTGTCCCCTGCTGGCTCTAACACTGAAAACCGATCAAACACCGCCGACCATTCGGTTCTCAAAGCTCTGTCAGCAGAGAGCCGGTAACTGTTAGGCTCGGTTCACACTAGGGGCGGCACGACTTGCAGGTCGCCTCACCGAGGCGACCTGCACACGACTGCCAGGGCGACTTGCAAAACGACTTCTGTATAGAAGTCTATGCAAGCCGCCCCCAAAGTAGTACAGGAACCTTTTTCTAAGTTGGAGCGACTTGCGTCGCTCTGACTAGAACGGTTCCATTGTACAGAACGGGACCCTACTTGTCAGGCGACTAGGTCACCTGACAAGTCATCCTAGTGTGAACTGGCACTAAGTCACCGGCTCTCTGCTCTAAAGCTCCCCCCCTTCCCCCACGCTCACTGGAGCGCTGGGCTGTGGAGGGGGGAGAAATGGCCGGCTCAGGCTCTTAACGCCTCACTGAGATGCTGAGCTGGGCGACAGTCCAGGCATGTGGGCAGATCCCGAGCCTGGAGCCGCTCTGTGAGATCAAACGACAGCGGGCTTCAGCATGCTGAAAACGGGTCACAGGTGTGCAGAATGAACGGCACTCTTGTGATCCACAGCCAAAACAAGTTTTAGCTGTACTTCTTTAACCACTTCAATACCAGGCACTTAACCCTTCCCTGCCCAGGACAATTTTCAGCTTTCAGCTCTGTCGCACTTTGAATGACAATTGCGCGGTCATGCTACACTGTACCCAAACTAAATTTTTATCATTTTCTTCCCACAAATAGAGCTTTTTGGTGATATGTGATCACCTCTGGGGTTAATTTTTTGCTAAACTAAAAAATACCAACATTTTTGAAAAAAAAAAAAAGTTTTTCTCAGTTTCTGTCATAAAATTTAGTTTTTCCCCTTCACTGACGGGCACTAATAAGGCGGCACTGATATGTAGAATCGATGGGCACCAATAGGCTGCACTGATATGCA
This sequence comes from Aquarana catesbeiana, assembly GCF_042186555.1. NCBI lineage: Eukaryota > Metazoa > Chordata > Amphibia > Anura > Ranidae > Aquarana > Aquarana catesbeiana. The sequence continues at coordinate 234,974,171 of NC_133333.1, read as the reverse complement.
GCACTGATGGGCACCACCAATGATGAGGTACTGATGTGTTACTGACAGGCGTTACTGCTGGACACTGATTGGCATTGTAATGGGCACTGGCAGTCTTATTATGGGGACACTGCTGGGCACTTATTGGCATGTGATTGGCACAACTGAGGGGGCTGTGCTGATAATCAATGTGCTGATAGCTGATCATGTGGTAAGAAGCCTCTGACAAAGGCTTCTTATCACGATCGGAGAATGCGGCATGTGAGACTGACACGCCGCACTCGTGATCGCCGTGGTGCGCGCCCCCATGGCATGCTATCCTGCTGGATGTCATATGATGCCCAGTCAGGATAACAGAACCACTTCCTGGATGTCATTGACCGGGCGGGAAGTGGTTAAAATTTTATATATATATATATTATATATATATATATATATATATATATATATATATATATATATATATATATATATATATATATATATATATATATATATAGTATAACACACACACACACATATATATACATACATACCCCTAAATATTAAAATTAAATGTATAATTATATAGTCATTTCAAGATCTTTTACCAAAAATAATTCTGTTATACACAGCAGGTGGGTGTTAATCTGTTGTGGAGGTCATACAGCAATGTAAGCCACATTCTTTTTTTCTTGTATTGAAAACTTTCAACATATAAAGCTAATGTACCACAAGCTGAATGTATAATTAGATTTATCTGGAGTTTCCTTGAACCTCTGGGGTAAAACAAAAAAAAAAAAAAAAAAAAAAAAAAAAAAAGGGAAAAAAAAGGGATGGGAAAGGCCGAGCTTGGCTGGCCAAACTAAAGAAGGAACAACCAATCAGAACTCAGTCCGTATTTTCTGCTGTGCCCCAGAGTCCAAAAATAAAACTTTTAGAGAGTCAGTCTGAACAAAGAACACATCCTCATTAAACCTCTCTGTGTCTCTAACAGACGGTAATGACGTACCAGTGAAGCAGGCGTCACCCTGTGTTTCGCAGAAGGAGCGGAAGCCGGGAAAGCTGCGATAGAAGTCATACTCATCTCCAGACTGTGGAAGACCGGTCGATGACTTTGTGGTGGCGACGACCTTCCCCAGAGCATACTGCAAGAAACAAACCAATGAGAAAATGGCATGCTATGTCATGAACAGTGCGAGAATAGTCCAGCACAGTACATAGGCTAAGCCCAGCACTGACAGAGTACAGTACACAGTTCTTTGCCCTGCAGTGATAACAGTGCCGTACAGTACGATCACAGCCCAGTAGGGCAGAAATAACTAATTGAAAATCGATTATAATTTATATGCTAAATAATTGTCAAGTTTTGTTTACATATCAGTATACACAGTGCAGCACACGTACAGCTCAGTACACCATCCATATACACTGACCGGCCACTTTATTATTAGGTACATCTCGCTAGTACCGGGTTGGACCCCTTTTTCCTTCATTGTTCGTGGAATAGATTCAACAAGATGTTGGAATTGTTCCTCAGAGATTTTCCTCCATAGTGACATGATAACATCACACAGTCGCTGCAGATTTGTCGGCTGCACATCCATGATGTTCCACCAAATCCCAAAGGTGCTCTATTGGATGAGATCTGGTGAGTGTGGTGAGATCTGGTGAGTGTGGAGGCCATTGAGTACAGGGACCCTCATTGTCCAGTGGTGAGATGATTTGAGCTTTGTGACATGGAGCATTATCCTGCTGGAAGGAGCCATCAGAAGATGGGGACACTGTAGTCATAAAGGATGGACATGGTCAGCAACAATACTCAGGTAGGCCGTGGTGTTTAAACAAAGAGTTGTTACTGAGGGAGCCCAAAGTGTGCCAAGAAAATATCCCCCCCACCATTACACCCCCACCACCAGCCTGAACCGGTGATACAAAGCATGATGGATCCATGCTTTCATGTTGTTTACACCAAATTCTCACCCCACCATCTGAATGTTGCAGCTAAAAAAATCGAGACTCCTCAGACCAGGCAACGTTTTTCCAATCTTGGTGATCCTGTGTGAATTGTAGCCTCAGTTTCCTGTTCTTAGCCGACAGGAGTGTCACCCGGTGTGGTCTTCTGCTGCTGTAGCCCATCTGCTTCAAGGTTGGATGTGTTGTGTGTTCAGAGATGGTATTCTGCATACCTTGGTTGTAACGAGAGGTTATTTGAGTTACTGTTGCCTTTCTATCATCTCGAACCAGTCTGCCGATTCTCTTCTGACATCAACAAGGAATTTTCATCCACACAACTTCCGCTCACTGGATATTTTCTCTTTTTCGGACCATTCTCTGTAAATCCTAGAGATGGTTGTGTGTGAAAATCCCAGTAGATCAGCAGTTTTTGAATCAGACCAGCCCCCCTGGCACCAACAGCCATGCCACGTTCAAAGTCACTTAAATCCCTTTCTTCCCCATTCTGATGCTCAGTTTAATCTTCTGCAAGTCGTCTTCACCACATCTAGATGCCTAAAAGCACTGAGTTGCTGCCATGTGATTGGCTGATTAGAAATGTATGTTACCAAGCAATTGAACATGTGTACCTAATAAAGTGGCCGGTGAGTGTATATTACTTCTTTCTAAGCATAAATTAACCCCTGATAGTAGGGATAATCTGCAGCCGAGCAGTAGATTATTTGTTTTTGAAGGGGTAATTTTTGTTTTTTAACCCCTTCATGACAGGTGATACAAAAAAGCATACTGCTGCTACTAAATGTCTTAGTGACAGAAGATGCTGACAGCGGATATCAAGCTACCTGCCTATGACAAGGGAGTCCGACATACATATTATATTACAGTCCTGCCTGAAAAACAGCGTTTTAAGTCTTTTTTTTCTTTAAACAAAAAATTATGATTGCTTTGTCTGATATGTACCAGATTCAACCTCTATAAAGTATATACTGTATCTCTTCTGTTATTCTGAGAGTGGGTAAGATTTTTTTGTTCCTAATCATATAGCTGGTCATTTTTACCACTGCATATATAGTATCTCACAAAAGTAAGTACACCCCTCACATGTTTGTAAATATTTTATTCTATATCTTTTCATGTGACAACACTGAAGAAATGACACTTTGCTACAATGTAAAGTAGTGAGTGTACAGCTTGTATAACAGTGTAAATTTGCTGCCTCCTCAAAATAACTCAACACACAGCCATTAATGTCTAAACCGCTGGCAACAAAAGTGAGTACACCCCTAAGTGAAAATGTCCAAATTGGGCCCAAAGTGTCAATATTTTGTGTGGCCACCATTATTTCCCAGCACTGCCTTAACCCTACTGGGCATGGAGTTTCACCAGAGCTTCACAGGTTACCACTGGTGTCCTCTTCCACTCCTCCATGACGACATCACTGAGCTGGTGGATGTTGGAGACCTTGCACTCCTCCACCTTCTGTTTGAGGATGCCCCACAGATGCTCAATAGGGTTTAGGTCTGGAGACATTCTTGGCCAGTCCATCATCTTTACCGTCAGCTTCTTTAGCAAGGCAGTGTGTCGTCTTGGAGGTGTGTTTGTGGTAGTTATCATGTTGGAATACTGCCCTGCGGCCCAGTCTCTGAAGGGAGAGGATCATGCTCTGCTTCAGTATGTCACAGTACATGTTGGCATTCATGGTTCCCTCAATGAACTGTAGCTCCCCAGTGCCGGCAACACTCATGTAGCCCCAGACCATGAAACTTCCACCACCATGCTTGACTGTAGACAAGACACACTTGTCTTTGTACTCCTCACCTGGTTTCCCCCACACACGCTTGACACCATCTGAACCAAATAAGTTTATCTTGGTCTCATCAGACCACAGGACATGGTTCAGTAATCCATGTCCTTT